>NW_024962283.1:1940856-1950981 GCF_019238085.1 Lagopus leucura
AATAAAATAAAATAAAATAAAATAAAATAAAATAAAATAAAATAAAATAAAATGAAACCCCCTCTCCCAAAGCCAGTAACCTTGTGGAGTGATGGATTGTCTCAATGCAAGCAGGGTATGGAGAAATGGAGGAGGAGAGGAAGAAATGTAGATACCAGAGTATACTCCAGGGGGTCAGGAAAGGGATATGAATTATTAAGTAAAATTAATAATTGAAATAATTAACAGCTGCGAGAGATTTTTGTCCATTCTCCACATAATAGGGTAGTAATGTTTAGTATCAGGCCTTAGTAACCACTAGTAATTTGATGTTAATTAATTCGTTGGCTCAGCATTCCAAGCTTTTATGGGTATTTTCTTTCCTTATAAATATATTAATAAGTTTAAGTAATTCTACAAAGTAATTTCAAAAATATAAAAAAAGAAAAAAGAAAGAAGTCCTAGCAAATGGCAAGTCATTTATTTCTGATCAGTAATTAAAATGGCTTCTTCCCCCATGAATGTACATCAGAGGAGAATGGCTTTGTTCCATGGAGCTTCTATTTGCAGCCTCCTTCCTCTGATATAAATGGCTGCCATTCGCTGTCTGGGGGCTGGGTGGCTGAGCGCTGCAGTGTGCATTTGGGTCTCCTAAGGATTTTCCATTCCTGACCCCGTGTCTCAGAGCTCCTTGGGCTCTTTGGGTTGGGTAGAGATCTCCAGCTGATGCAGAGTGATGGTGGTGGTGCTGCTCGGGGCCTGGGGTGGCTGGGAGGTGGTTGTGGTCGGGGGGAGCTGAGCACCTCCAGCAGCTCACTGGGAGCTTCATCCAGCCCTGCAGCGCAGAGGCAGATAAAGACACAAGAAATAGGGCTGAAGTTGGGTTTCTTGTAAAAAAGAATACAAAATGTGGAGTTGCAAATGGATACGGGGATGGCCGTGGGGTTTTGAAGCACGTGGCTGGGAGGGCGCTGTGGAGGAGAAGGGCCCCAAATGTCCCCATTTGAAACTGGGCCCAGAGATCCCTCCCCGTCTCAACCACCGTGTGACTGATTTGAACGTTGGGTTCTGTGCACCATTTGGGTGCTTGGACTGCAGGGATGGAGCAGAGGCACCTCCAGGGATGGGGATGCTCTCCTGGCTGCTGGAGGCACAACAGCAGATGTGTGCACATTTCTCCCACTCACGAGCTCACCTTATATTTAATTTTTTCCTGACTTCTTTAGTGACTCTGTGAGCGCCATGGGGTTTTTGGGTACTTTTCTTTTTCCCTTCCTGCTTGATGAAGTGGGTTTAGTTTTTATTGAATCAGTTTCCTCTGAGGATAGAGGTTGCGAGTGGATAAAACCTCTTTCAATCCCATAAAAATGCCGTCAGGGGATTCACTTAAATTTATTTAATCCTGTGCACTTTATCGTGGTCACTTCATCATGGCAGGTAAGTGGATGCTAATGGATCCCTCTTCTTTATGGCCTGCAGCCTCCTGGAATTAGATCCCCCCAGTGCAAATCTCTCGTTTGTGGTTGGCATTTTATCTTCCGTCTTTTATTTGATTAGCAGGAGGGGGGGGGGGAGGCAGGAAGCCCATGTCAGGGTATTAAGGCCAGGAGAACAGGCTGCTCTAATCTGCTCTGACCTTCTGAGTAGCACCAGCCCAAACTTCGCCCTGCAGATGGCCGAATTCTCTCTCCCATATGGATATATGGGGTCTTGGGCTGCTGTGGGGTTGTGGCCTGTTGGGCTCTGCTCTTGTCTGCTCTCGCAGTGGGTCAGAGCTGATGTGATCATCCCTCTTCTGGCGGCCCCGTTCTCTCTCCTCCACATTGACAGCCCCTTTCCTTTGGAACGCTGAACTTCATTGTAGCTCCACGCTTTGCCTCCGCAGAGTCGAAGTGTTTGCATGCTCAGGTGAAGGTTGTTGCATGCCCGCTCCATTAGTGCTTTTAAAGCCTGGAGATTTGGTGTCACAGTGCTGCTTTTCTTGATGACCTGCCTTAGTGTGTTGTTTTTGCTGCTGAATCTGAAGTGCTCGCCCCGGCCGACCTCCAAACCTTGGGCTCAAGGCTGTGGGATGCTGCCTGCTGTATCCATGTGGTCCAGGAGCCGTTTGGGTTAAAAGACCTTCACTGAGGGACAGGCAGCTGCGTGGGCTGTTGCTTTTGAGAACAGGAGGAATACACCTGCCCAGGTTTAGTGCCATGGCTGCAATGATGCAGAGGTCCCTGCTCAGTGCAGGGGGGTTGGACCAGGTGGCCTTTAAAGTCCTTTCCGACTCAAACCATTGTATGATTTGCTCTTTGCACGTTGGCCCTGAAGCCCCACAAAGCAGAATAATCCAGAATACTCTGCAAAAGGGAAAAAAAAATGCAAAGCCTGGCGTGGGGGAAATGAATCTTGCAGCGCAGCGGTGACATGGGAGGAAAGGTGTGCAGCAGCGCCCAAAGGGATTTACTGCCCGGGGGTTGGGATCCTGACACTCCCCCCGGCCTGGCCCCAGGCTGAGGGAGCTGGTGTCAGAATTAATGAGAAAACTCCATCACTGCTGAAGTGCAAAAGGCATCGGTTGGAAAAACAGACACCGGTTGTGAGTTATGGAGGAGCCCTATTGCTGCTCGCTGCCGGCGGAGCAGGTATTGGTGTTGGGGAGGTCCAATTATTTCTGAACTGCAGACAGCCGTATTAACTTGGGCAGAAAATTAATTAGTCTAATTAGAAAACCTCGTTGGAATTGGATGGGGAGTGACTGGGGGAGATGGCCGTGGTGCAGCCATGGGAGGGAGGAAACATGAGCGATGGGGGAGCGGGCAGATAGATGGGAAATTGTAGTGATTCTGGCCTAAAAATAAAAAGCAAGCATGAATATTTCCTATACACACACACACATAGCTGTGTCTATGTGATATAATGCGGAGGGGATCTACTGGAAGGTTCCTGTGGGTGGTTGTATTTATTTCTGATGCGCCAGTCCTTCTGCATGGGGTTCTGCTGTAAAGTGCTGGGTGGGTGGGATTGAGCTTTTGGGATTTATGAGCTCCTTGAAACATCTGTTCCATCCCCAATGGCTGGGTGAGAGGCACATCGTGGGGCCACGGAGGGTTGGGAGAGGTGCAGTCTGTGTTAATGGTGGAGTGGGGATGGAGGAAAGGGAAGGGAGCAGGAAGGGATGTGGTGAGGGATGGCACATCCCTGCAGGCCAGGTATGCTGAGGGAGGGGGAGATACTGCAGCGTTGTGGGGATTTGGGATGGGGATTTGAAGGAGGCATCAGGTGCTCACATTCCGGTAGGAAACGTGCATTTTCCTCCTTTCACCTCTTTGCAGACACCAACCAATGCTTGGTTCTTGACCTTTGAAGAGTATTAAAAGCAGAGATGGGCAGTTCAGCATCCCGAGGGCAATCTCCCCAGGCCAGCGGGGCGCTGGAATCCAGCTCCAAACACAGAAATAAAACCCAGCTGTGGGTGAATTCAGGATCACCATCTGTGCTTTGGACCAGCGCTCTTCCAAACAGAACCAAAGCGTCCTGCTTATCAAAGCAGGGTGGTATCAATGTCAGCCATCCCCTGCCCCCTCCATGGGTCACTCGGTGTCTCCCACCCAGCACCTGGCTGGAGGAGCAGCTGCCTGTAGGTGACATTGTGGGCTTGGCAGCGGCTGAGCCTGGCAGGCTGCATGGCCCCTGCCTTCTCCCCAGTGCATTTGCCCTGATGGCTTTTCTGCCTGTTTCTGAAATAACCTGTCAAGCTCAAGCTAATAATGAGCCATAAGTCAGATTCTCTCTGGTAGGTTGCCCCGGGTGTCCATCACAATCTTTAGGGGTGACCCAATTATGATAATTGGCCAATCTTGCGACTGGCGTTTGAAAAGAATTGCCAAACAAAGCAGGAGAAAATGAAAGCTCCCTGGAAATGTGCAGAAAACCCACAGGTGGCTTTCTCAGGGCCCTTTTTTGGTACGACATGCCTTTGTTACTGACCCTTTCAATGTGCCCTGCTCTGATACCTGCAGGGAACAGCAACATGAACCCCAAAATGCAGCCGGTCCCACGGTGATGCTATGCATGGATGGTGGGAAAAGTGCTGGACCTCATTGAGCCTCCTCCATCCCACCTCCATCACCCTGCAGTGCCGGAGCAGCTCACCAGTTTGCTTGAATTTCCTCCAAACCTTCCTGACGGGGTGAGAAGGAACGTTTGGCACTGAAAAGCTTTGTAGCAGTTTGCAGCTGGAGGTTTTGCATCTTGCCTCGCAACTGCTGCTCTTTGGCAGTGTTGTATTTCAGATGGCCGCGCGTGGGACCTGTCGTGCTTTGCTTTCCAATCTGCTGTCATCGTTTTGACAAATGCTGCCCCAGGACCCCACTCTGTTGCTCCTTCTGCAGGGTTGCTGCTGAGCCAGAGGTGCAGCTGTTGCACAGCTTCGTGTCCGAGATGCGAGCTGAGAGCAATAGGCTTTGATTTTGCAAGAATATTTTGAATGATTGTGGACTCCGTGAAAGGGAAGAGCAGCAATTCCTGCCCTGCTTTGTAGGGTGTGCACTTTTAATTTAGGATAATGGGAATAAGGGAATTTTAGCCCCTCTTTGCTACCCACTCACTTTCTCCATTCTGTGATTCTTTGGTTTCCTCCTTGAAAGTGGCCCTGGTGTTATTATCAGAATAGTAATAATACAGAGACAGTGCTCTGCTGGGACTGCTGTGACCTGCTGCCCAGTGTTTTCTGCTGGAATGCTGCTGGAGTTGCAAGCTGGCACCAATCTTTTAGCTTCGGGTTCATCTGCAATTTACAAAACGCACTCAGAGTCATTTTTTATGGTGTGTTTTGTTATGATACCATTTAAAAACCTGAAGGAAGCGAGGCACCTTTTAAAAGGTGCTCCCAAGCCCGCTTTGTTTTGTATTTCTTTGGCTGTGTTTTGGTTATTAGGTCTGTCCTCAGGGACTCCCCACGTCACAGCATCCTGCACCGCAGCACTGGGTCAGCATCCTCACTGCCTGTGCTCACACCACCCTCTGTATTCAGACTGGTGGTGGGTTTGCAGGAGGGCTATGAGGAGCCCATCTGGGGCACAGTGTGATCCAAGCAGTGGCAGTGGGTGGCACAGAGCTGCCAGGCAGGAGGAGGGTGGGCCCTGGGGAGCAGCGCGTGAGTGAAGAGCATTAAACAGAGCAAAACTGATAATGAATGCTGCTGTTATAGCACCTGTCACAACTGCTCAGGAGTTTAATGCCGTTCAATTTTCAGAGGAGAGAAGTACCTTTCTGTGATGACTTTTTTTTTTGGTTGTTTTTTAATCTTTAAAGAGGAAAAATGCTCTGTGCTGCTGCTACGCTCTCAGTGCTTTGCTCCCTTTGGTGAAGATGGGGAAACTGAGGCACACGGATGGCTGCAGCAGCACTGCATCTCCCCACGCATCTGCAGATCCTCAGGAAGGAGCTGTGCAGTTCTTTTTGGGAGCTCCTCGTGGCCACGGGTTGTCGTGCAGCCAATATTTAGGTCAGCAGAACTGAATTCCTTTTGGAATCATAATATTATCACCATCATTGCAAAGGTTTTCGTTAGGTGCTTGGGAGGGTCGAGGAGCTCCTGGGCTGGGGGCTCGGGTCTCACTTGGTCCCATCTGCAAAGCTGTGCTCCTCCCTGTTGCACTTGGGTGGGCTCCTAGTTTTGGCACATTCAGCACTCGGCTTTGCCTTCCATCATGGGGTTGGATCCGGTCCTTTTGCTGTGGATGCACAAAGCTGAGCATGTTTCCTTGGGGTCAGTGACTAAGAAGCCCCTCAGATACCTGTATGGGGAAGCACCGTGCCCCACGCTGTGATGGCAGTGACTGTGTCTGTCTGTAAATGCCACCGGGAGCAGATTTGGGGTTGTGCTCTGCTTGCAGGGGATTTGCAGCCATAGCCACGCACGGGGTGGTGCTGGGCTGTCACGGAGTGTCGTCCTTCTGCTGGGCTCTGAATTCACGGCGAAAGCGAATTAGCTTTCCTTAAGTGAGTTATTGTGTCTTGGAGTCGGGGCTCTGCTTCTGCAGAATAAAACAAAACTCTCTCTGGAGATCCGCTCTTAATACCACCTGCCTGGGAGCCTTGATACGGGGCTTAACGCCAACATGAATATTCATCCCTTGCTGTGGGAAGTCTGATCTTGCTCCTCATCTTTGGGGGGATTACAGACGGCGAGGTGACTGCTTGCTTTGGGGAGGGGCCCCCTGCCTCCCAGTACGCACACAGCAGGCTGCGGTCCCGATTTTTGGGCAGGTGAGGTGCTGAGATGCTTTGGGACGCAGCACAAGAGGGTCTCAGTGCAGTCTGTGCTGGTGCAGTGCCGCTCTCCTCACCAGAATCACAACCTGCAGAGAACTCTGCCCTAATCAAACCTAGCCAGCCCCGATTGAGGAGCGCACTGCTGTCTGCTTATCAGGGAGCTGGGCTCCAAATTGGCCCCTTTAATGGAATCCCGGCTCACGCACAAGTGTTTGAATTAATGGCAGTGCCTGCTGCGCATGGAGAAGTTGGGCATTTGATTCCAGTTACAGGAAATTGCCATAATTTCTGCTCCACGCTCCTCTCGAGTGACACTGAGCATCACCCTCTCTTTCTCTCTCTGCTTATTTATTTGCAGGGGATGATGGCAATGGATGTGGGTGCGTTCCCACCCGGAGCAGCTGAGGGCTTGTCTTGTTAGCATGGCAACCCCTGCTTAGCAGCAGACCTTTTGTGTGCCGAAGGAGGGAGAGAGAAAGGGAGATCTGGAGGAAGAGAAAGGATGGTTTGCAGGATGAAAAGGATGCAGACGAGAGCTCAGGGCTGGCTATTGGCCGCTGCCCACAGCCACCACACTTCTGTAGCAAATTGAGGTTGTGTGAGCGCAGGGGATGCTTATGGGGCTGCCAGCTGTGGAGCATTGGGGCCCAGGGGTGCCAATGCCACCAAGCATCCCCAGTCCTGCTGCAGAAGGCCATCCCTATCCATCCCTATAGGTGCGCTGTGCTTGCTGCCTTTCCTTCCCTCTTCTCCTTTAATGCAGGTAAAGGTTACCTGGGGATACCCAACGTACTGACTGCGAAACTGGGAGATCTGGAAGCTCTCGTTGGAGGGCGGGCTGCAAAGATGAATGCGGGGATGTTTGCAAAGCATTTAACACTGTCATGGGAAGTGCCAGAGAAAGGCTGAGGAGGAGATGAATAATTTTGTCTTTAGAGCAGTTTTGAGCAGAGTAAAATAAATACATCCTGGAGCCACCTGAGCAGTGAGGGCCTGTGCTGGAGGCTGCTCTGTGATGGGTATATAGAGGGCTCGGGCAGTGGTAATTAATGCCTTCCCTAACTCTGAAGCACTTGACTCCTCGACCCCGGTGTTGGTCACCCAGCATGTCCTTTAGCTTCCCTAATGCAGTGAGATGAGCAGAGAACTACACAAGCAGGAGATGCCTTTGGGTACCACTGCTACTGGAGGATGGAAGGGTCCTGCATCCCCTGCTTGCGGAGCTCTCTGCACCTCTGTGCTGCCGGCCAATCCTTAAAACCCAACCCAGAGCAAAAAGAGGTTCTACTGAGTGTATGAGCACTGGTGGGCTGACTTTGTGGAAGAGGGGATGCTTTGGGGCCTTTGGGGCTTGGTTTGGTTTAATTCTGGTATACACACAAGTCCTGGGGAGCCCTTTGGGAGAGGACAAGACCCTGCTGTGCTGTAATGACACATTCAGGAGATGTCAGCAGTTCTGCATGATGCATCAGGAGGTCTGCACTGCAGTGCTGGTTGCAGCCTCATCTACACAGTGCTCGATGCAGTGGGGCTGAGCACTGTGGGGCAAAGGAACCCACAGGCACCTTGGGTACCTTGTGGCATCCCTGATGGATCCTTCCCTTACAGCAAGGCTGCAGCCCTCCCCTGCTCCCCCCTTTCCAGCCCCGCGGATGCTGACAGCCAGCACCATCCATGATCCCAACTGACCTTCTTAAAAGGGATCAACCGCGGAAAATGAAGAGATGAAGGCTAACGGGAGGAGCCAGGGGAGGGGGAGGAGGAGGAATGAAATTAGGAGTGGATATTAATAACCATGTTAAATATTTATCTGACCTCCTTTCACATGATCCTTTTAATGGTGACCCAAAAAGCTGATGCGCTAATATTCGCTCTGGCTGCTCTGTTCTGCCTCTCTGACTGCGGCTTTGGGTTGGAATGGGGAGAAGTTCTTTCTTGCTTCTCTTGGGAAGAGCTGTGGAGCGGTGGAGGGATGGGGGGTCCTGAAGGAGAGTTGCTCATCCACAAAAGCAGCGCTGGTGATGGTGGGGCTGCTGCTGGGAGAGGGAGGGAGAGAAGATGCGGAAAGATGGTGGTGGATCGAGTGGGTGGGAGAAGGGTGCAAAAGGCTTTGAGAAGTGCAGGGGATGTGCCTGCAGCCCGCAGCATCCTTGCCCATCTCCCCACACAGCCTTCTGGCCCAGGCAGAAAGTTCCTTGTCAGGGCTGGATATTTGCTGCAGATGTGGCTCCCTTGCGTTGCTCCGTCCCCCGTATAAACCATTCATGTCTGACTGAAGGAAATATTTGGTGTATTTTTGTGTAAGCACTCCTGGTCTGGGTGCAGCTGTTCCGAGAGCAGCACTGCACCAGTTGTGCCTGTGGTTAACTTCTCTGCTTTCCAAGCAGGTCAGGAACGGAGCACAGGGGAAGAGCAGCAGTGTAATTTTAATGCAGGGAGCTCTTTCATGTCTTCTTCTGATCCCACTTCTGCTGCTTTCCCCTTTCTGCCTTCCGCTTCCTCCTCCCATCAGCACTGAGTGGCAGCAGCGCTGAGTGCCTCCCAACCCTCCGTGTTTTCCAGCAGCTCGTCAGCTTGCCTTTTGCTACTGAAGTGCCTGCTGTGCTTCCTCTCTTGTTTCGGTGGCTCAAAGCCCATAAAAGGCCCTTGAGAGCTGGAGTGAAATATCCTCTCATATTATAGTATTTGTCTTTTTATAGGGAACCGCATTCATTAGAAGTGAGGCTGAATACAGTGCTTAGATTTTTCCAATCTCCCCAGCATCAGCCCCCTGGGATGACGCCCTTTCACTTCTCTGGGGCTTGACTGAGTCCTCTGAGACGTAATTCCTATTTTCCATTCAAGTGTCAATTAAGCAATAGCCTCAGTTTCCCCACTGATGGAGCTGGCGGCACTTACCAGCCTGGAGAAGCGTGCAGGGAGCTCCAGCAGTGAGCAAACAGCATTTGTCACCAACAGCAGTGGGACAACGCTTTGGGAATAAAAAGCAACATAAGATTTTACCCATTCACTCAACGTTCAATGAGGGAGTGGGATGGGGAGCTGCTGAGCCTCTCCATCGCGTAACAGAAAGGCGTTTAATCGCTCTCAATGTAATCTTGTAGAACAGGAAATTCTCCACTGGTCCGAAAGGATATTAAGATCGCTGCTCTGAAAGTGTTTGAAATTATCGTCATTAATCTAGAAATGATTATTGCTTAGTTCAAGCCGGGCAACGTGAAAAATAAAGTTAACTTGAAGTGTATATGGTGAAAAAGCAAATTGGATTTTTAAAAAAGCTTTCATTTCCTTAATGGAAGATAAGATTAATAACACGGCTCGAGAATTCAGAACAAGTGCGGGTTTCCGAAATTTCAAAGCAGTTGGTGTTGGGAGAGGCCAGGAGGAGCAGAGCTGTGGGTGGTGGGATGGGAGCTGTGCTGTGTGGCATTGCCCCGTGTGCTGGCTGATCGTTCCTGGGCTGTTATCTGCCCCTGTGACCCCCCCGGCCCCATCCCAGTGGTCCCACCACAGCTCCGTGGGTTCCATGCATCCCCCATAGCCCGTGTTGGTGTTGATAGAAGGTTAACGCCGGTGGGGCTTCACAACTTTTTGATTTATTGTCTTTTGGCATTCATCACTCTTTTCTTTAAATTAAAACTCCCTCCAGATGGGGTCTGTGACACAGATTTATTGACCTGCAATAAAACCTCCCTCATAACCTGTGCAGCTGTCCATTCATCTTTCAGTGAAGGAGGGATCATTTCTCCATGGATGTCCCAAGAATGAAAGCAAGCTGCTAACTTTTTCCCTCCATTGCCTTTGCAGCATCGTAGTTTCCCCCCAGAATTTCCATTTCCCTTCCCTTCCCTTCCCTTCCCTTCCCTTCCCTTCCCTTCCCTT
>NW_024962283.1:1950991-1955477 GCF_019238085.1 Lagopus leucura
TTCCCTTCCCTTCCCTTCCCTTCCCTTCCCTTCCCTTCCCTTCCCTTTCTCTCCCCCTCCTCACTCTCCCCCCACCCCCATCTCCCCTTCCCACAATTGCCTCATCCCTAATGTGGATTACACTGCAATAGATGGGCTCAGCATCAGCTCAGAGCTTGACCCTCATGCATCTGCAGCTGTTCAGATGTCACTGCAAAGGTCCCAAGTGATGCCCCGGAGTTGGAGTCTATTTTAGACACTGAGTCCTAATGAGGTTTCCATGCCCGGTTCTCACAGGGATGTGCAGAGAAAGGGCATCATGGCAATAAGTTGCAAGAAGCAGCAATAATTAGGTGCTGAAAGAAATTGGAGCGAGATAAGTTGGCTGGAAAGTGTAATGATCTGCTGGTTCATGACTCCTTGTGTTCGCTTGTGGCTTTCTCACAAATGGCTCCGCTGCCTGACCTGGAAGGAACCCATCTACAACATCGTCTTGGGTGGCAATGGGATTTTGTTCAAGCTTTTGTGATGTGGTTGAAAAGACTCTACGGAAATGGAGGTGCTGAAACCTAGACTTGCCCAACTCAATTCTTCTGAATTCCAGTATTACTTCGTTTCTGGTCCATGGCTCAATAGTCCTGGTGCTGAACGCCCCGAGGAAGCACGCAGTGCTGCTCGCTCTTGGGGAAGTAAATGGGATTAGGGAAGGATCAGTCGCTCTGACAATCGAGACAGGGCTTTTTAGGTGCCTCACAGCACAATGCTGCATGAAGCAGGATTATGGTATGTCTCACCGAAGTCACTTGACACATTGAATGTGCATAAAGATGACTACATGTGTAAGGCTGTCAGATGCTGGTAGTGCATATAAAGGCAACGGTGTCGCCTTAACTAGAGCCATCCAGGTTCCAAGAATGTCCCTTCTGATGCTTCACCTGCAGTCTGGAGATGGTCAAAGCACATCCCTACCAATATGGAGGGACAAGAAAAGCTGCAGGAGGAATGCACACACTGGTGGGAAGGCAAGTGGGTAGATGGAGTGGCCCTAATGGAACCCCTAGAATCAATTGAGTTGGAAGGGACCTATGCAGACCATCTGGTCCCACTCCCTGCATTGAACAGAGACACCCACAGCTCCACCAGGTGCTCAGAGCCCCTTCCAGCCTGACCTTGGTTGTCAGCAGGGATGGGGCATCCGTCACCTCTCTGGGCAACCTGTCCCAGTGCTTCAGCTTTCTTAATGTAAAAACCTTCTTCCTTATATCCAATCTACATCTCTCATCTTTCAGTCTGAAACCATTTCCCATCCCAACAGATCCTACAGAATAGTCTATCCCCTCTTTTCTTGCAGCCTCTTTAGATACTGTTGGTAGACAAGAGCTGAGAGCCATGCAGGGCTACAAGCAGTGCACATGGGCAGCTCAGGACTGGTGTTGGCTTGGGTGGGGGTAAACAGGAGGATGGGCAAGCGTTGAGTCAGAAGGGAGGACATCCTCATTTATCACCATAATCAGGAAGCCAGGCTGAGAAGGTTTTAATCACTGTGCACGGAGCTGGAATGCAGAGCAAGTTTATGGTTTACAGTGAGTGGACTGACACAGCTGATTGATGTCAAATATGTCATGATGTATATTGTAAAGCCAGGAGATTTAATGGTGTAACTCCATGGTAGTCTTGGAAGTGAGGCGCTGCAGAGCAGGGAGTGATGGATGGGCTCATTTACATGTAAAATTGCCGATGGCATTGACAGCACTGGTATGCAGAGGGAAGATAAGAGGGAGACAGTGAGATTCACTCTGACCCTGGTATTGAAATATTAAAATACAGCTGTAGGATCATCTGGACTTTGCAAACTGAGTGCATGTCTGGGTGTATTTGAGCATACATACACACTTGTGCTTATGCTTATAATTACATGCGCAGTATGCCTTTGCAAAGTCGACAGCTCCACGCAGCATTATCAGCTCTTGGCTCAGGCAGAAATAACGTGTGCTGCTCCCACATCCGCAGGAGAGGAGCTCCTGGTGAATGCAGATATTGCTCATTTTGAGGAGCCCTGTGGTGGTACCCAGGGGGATGGGCAGGCACAGAGGTGCAGGGAGCTCAACCCACCGAAGCACAGCCTGCACGTCCCGTGGCACATGGTATGCAGTGCTTGTGCAGCTCAGCATCTCCCTTCTAATTTCCATTGACTTAAGAGGAAGGTGTGAAAAAAAAAAGAAAAAAAAAAAAAAAGGAAAATTTTGGCTGCGTGTGTGATGCAAACTGAATGTGGCAGAGCAGAGAGCCTCGCCTAAATAAACTGTCACAGGATGTTTTGTTTCCAAGCCCTTAACATTCCCAGTTGCCCTCAGTTTGTTTCATGAGGATGGCACCGAGGTCTGGTGAGCTGCTCATGGGTAGCCCAGGAAGGTCACTGCAGGCGAGTGGTGCTTGAGGTGCATGCACATGGAGGGGGTGCATGAGGCCAGGAGGCTGAGCGCCCGTATTTAGGGTGTTTTTATCAGGGTTTAACTCTCCTTCCAACCTCTCGAGCCTATCTGCTGTGCCCCAGCTGCAAGTGAGCGCGCTGAAGCCGATGGTGATAAGTTGTCGTGGTTATCTCCTGCACAACTCAGGGCTGAGCAGCACGGGGAGAGCAAAGCTCTGCTGAATGCTCAGTGCAGCTCAGGCAGGGATCTGAGGAGCAGTTGGGGAGAGAGATGCCCTTGGTCCCTAATGAGGGTCACTTACATTGCATTTACCTTCATCCTCTTGGTCCCCGTTGCTTTTGATCCCGTCCCTCATTTCAGCCTGTTTGACAGTCAGTGGAAGGGCCTAAACGGGGATATTTTTTGAGGCAGGTTGACTAAGCACCAACTGAGCTGACCCTGATATAAACGCTTAAGAGGCTTTGCAGGGGATTAAGTGACTGTATTTTAATCTTGCCTCCTTCCTGGGGATGTGTCGCGGTCCCAGCACGCTGCCTGGGTCTGGGGCTGCTCTCCTTGGCTGCTGCTCCCAGGACAGATGGACGGGGTGGAGCGGGCAGAAAAAGGACAGCATTTCCAGGAATTACCTTGCATTGCTTTTTCCTTAAATTAAAATCCTGGTATTAAAACCTTCCTTGCAAAGAACCGGAGTTGGAGGGTGCTGTGTTAGAGAGAGCAGTTGTGCTGGGGGGAGGCAGGAGGGATGTAGACATTTTTTTGGACTCGCGGAGCTCATTCTGTGTCTGATCCCAAATCCTTGGCAGATAGTGTGAATCCCTTTTTCCATTAACTCTCCTGGGCTCCAGAGGAGAAAGCTGTTTGTAGAAAAGGAATAGGGATTGCAATAGCAGATCAGTGCAGTGTCTATCTCCAAAAGTTGCCGGTAGCAGATGCTGTGGGAAAAGTAATAGGGTTGCACTGGAGTCATCAGGTGTATGTGGGGAGCTGCAGTGGGGGCTGCACACACAGTGGTGCCAAACGGATCCGTGTCCGAATCATAGGACCGTAGAATCATTAAGGTTGGAAAAGACCTCTGAGGTCATCAAGTCCAACCATCGACCCACCACCACCATGCACGCTAACCGTGCCCCTCAGTGCCAGATGGGCTCACGAGGTGAAATAGAGAGTCCCCATGTGAGGTGTGGGCGAAAGCATCACCCAAATCCTTGGCAGTATCAAAATCTCTGAGAATGCCTTGTGCAGAAAGTCCTGACAGTGGAGATTTCTGCAGCATTGGGGGCTGCAGGGACCACACCAGCTCTCTCTGCTCCTCTCTCCATCCAGACCACGCTCTGCTCACCCCTCACCATCCTTTCCCAGGAAGTTGAGGCTAGTTTTTGTTTGTTTATTTTAATTATCATCTTTCTCCTGGCTCGGTGCTCCCACAAGGGAGACGGCATCTGTGTTAATGGGATTATGCGTGCTGTTTGCTGATGTGTACGCGTTTGCTACTTCCTCTCCCTTTGAATTTCACCCAGATAATTGATTTCTGTCTCTTCCCTGGCACTTGCTTTTGCAGAGCGGGGTGTTATTAGTCGTCTTTTGTTTCACTGCCGAGTGATGAAGCCTTTACAAGGCAGCCCGAGCACAAACAATTGTTGAGTCTCTCGCTTTCCTTATTAACTAACAGGGGATTGCAGCAGCTTGAAGCCTTTGGAGAAAAGTAATATCGTAAGTGATGCCCTGGGAGCAGAGTGGCTGGGTGGATTATCCCTGCCTCCTGCTGCCAGTCCTCCGCTCAAGTTGACTCCAATGTCTCTTTGCCATGCTTTTATCCCTGTTTCTGCTCCAGTTGAGCTGTTTGTGTTATTGTGGCACCTGGAGGCAACCTGGCCAGTAACACAAGGAATTTAACCAATGTTTTAAATTTGGCTTAGTGGGCATGGTGGTGATGGATCAACAGTCAGACATGATGATCTTAGTGGTCTTTTCCAACCTGAATGATTCTATGAATCTTGTTTGAGGTCTTTGGTTTGCCAGTCTTCAGGGCTTCCCTTCCCTTCCCTTCCCTTCCCTTCCCTTCCCTTCCCTTCCCT
>NW_024962283.1:1955487-2175542 GCF_019238085.1 Lagopus leucura
TCCCTTCCCTTCCCTTCCCTTCCCTTCCCTTCCCTTCCCTTCCCTTCTTTAGAAGGAACAGGACTTCATTCCATCTGCAGAGCATCCTATCTACCACCATGACTTCTGGACATGGGGAAGAACTTCAGTCATGGAGCTGTGCTGAAAATAACCCCAGATGAGTCTCACCCAGCCAGGTCCCTTTGCTCAGGGCCTTGCAGAAGTGGGATGTGCTCCCCAAAGCACAGGGAACTGACTCCCTCTCTGCCTGCCCTTTTGCCTCTCGGCTTTGGTCTCTTCTGTTTGCATAATTGTTTGGCTTATTTTCTCCTTCTATTCTCTTTTTCCATTCCCCTTCTTTTCATTTACTTTCTCCTCTCCCACAGCCTATTTTCTGTTTGATTTCTGCTTTCTTCTTCCTTCCCTCCCTCCCTCTCCAGTCTAGAATGTGGCTAGCATGAATGAGTGATTTTGAGGAGGAATAAAATTGTTTAAGGAGGGGAAAAAAAGCAACAACAACAACAGCATATTCTGTGCATCCCTGTGTAAAAAGTACAGCAATAAAGCAGAACCACACTAAATGAATTAGGGTTTGAAAAAAAAAAATTACCACATGTCAAATACTATTAGCACTCGGATTTGTAGAAGGAATGTGTGAACAGTGGAAGCTTTCCTTATTTTATTGTGGTTTTTTTTTCCTCCTCCCTTTGTAAAGCAAATGCCAGCCTCTCATAAGAGCTGGTTTTGGCGCTTTGAATGAGTAACTGATAAAAAGAGGAAAAGCAAGACACGTTCACCAGAACCATTTTTCATGATGTCAGGGTATCAAGGTAATGTGTTACTTGTTGCAGGAACTTCAGATGTGTTCCTGTATGTGAGCAAAAGTCTCATTTCCTTTGACGGGATTAATGATCGCTTGTTCCACCCGAGAAGAAAGATGGAAGAGAATCAAAACCAAGAGGGCCGAGAAAGAGAAATTCTGTCAAGGGATTGATTTGCTGGCATGGACTAGCAAATCAAGGAGGGACTGCTTTAATAAGAGAGGTCCTGGGGGCCTGGGTAGCATAGAGCATCCCCAGGGACTGTGCTTATTGCTGGTAGAGCTCGCAGTCATTTGGGTGGCCCTATCTGTCATTGCAGCTCCCGTGGCTCTCAGTAGAGCTGAGAATAGGGCACTTTAGAAAGGAAGGGCAATTTTCCTCATCCAAAGCACGTTTTTTTAATTAATGGCATTATTGCTCTTGCGATCGTTGTGGTTATTTTCACTTGTACGGTTGAGTTTGAAAGGATGACGTGTTCAGCCGAGGGATGAAACGCTTTGGGTTTGGCCAACAAAACCACACGTCCGTGTTGTCAGCCTGTGCTCCTGGGTGAGTGAAGAGCACAAGGACTGAGATTGTCTGCGTCTCTCTTTCGCTGAAGCCTCTCCACTTTGCATGAATAAATATTTGTTGGGCCGGCAGGGATTTTATAGCCCATCAGAGGGGCACTCAGCCGGGCTGCAGGAGACGCGTGTGTTCCAGTGCCTGCTTAATTATTTATCTCAGCAGAATGGCTCCGAGAGGAGACCGAGAGAAAGGGCGAGAGGCCAAGTCTGTAGCCTGATAGCTGAGGCGTCCGGTTGCCAAGAGAGCCCTTGACTTTTTATTGCTGAAGATACACTGTCTTTTTTAGAGTTCAAGTGGGTTTTCATAGCATCATAGAACTGGGAAGGTTGGGAAAGACCTCTAAGGTCACCCACCCCTACCGTCCGCCTCCAGCAGTGCTCTGTGGTTCCTATCTGTGCCATTCTTGGCCACCTCCAGGGATGGTGACTCCACCACCTCCTTGGGCAGCCCGCTTTCAGCTCTTGCTTTCAGCAGGAGGTCTATATAGCATAGGGTTTTTTTTCATATCCATTTTTTTCTCCAAACTGGGCTAACCCCCTTTGCATTCCCATCTCTTGGATCTCTTTGTTCTTGCTCCTCGGGTGTCTCCCCCATTTTCCCTCACTGCACCACCCATTGCAACGTGCTCTTTTCCAGGCCCTGAGCTCTCATCCCAGTTGCAGCATTCCATCAAGTTGAGCTTCCATGCCTCGTGCATCCTGGCACAAAGGTCTGCACATAGTTTGCTTTATGTTAGGTACAGGCATTTAGTTTAAAGTGAGCTAATTAGCAGCTGAATTAATCAGAAGGAAGAAGTTCTAGTCCAATAGACTCATGACTTGCAGGGGCTTCTTCCAGCCATGCTTTTCCACAAGGGCTTGTGAGATGTTGCTTGGCTTCTGATGAAGATGCCCTCAGAAGTCTGCAGGCCTCCAGCAGTCAGATTCTCATCCTCTGCTATTATGTGGGAAGAAAAAAGGTCACTGTGGCCGACCTTCCTGGGCAGATCTTACACTGAAGGAAAGCTGGAGCTTCTTGGAGGAAAGGCTCTGAAGCAACGCCAAGTATTTGCCATTCACACATTCCTTTCAGGCTGATTCATTACCTGTTTACAAAATTGTGCTGTGATAAAAATAAAAAAAATAAAAAAAAAAAACAATGATACTTTTAAATAATTGCCCAAATGAAAAGAATTGACTCCACTAGAAAGTGCTTTAGCAAACATATTAGTTAGGCATCTTATTAGAAAGTGGTTAATAAGAAATAACACATTAATTGCGCCGCTAATAGCTGTAGGTTCCAGCCTTCCCGAGGCTTCTAGTGGATGCAGTATTGAAAGAAAGGAGCTTTGAGGTGTAGGTTTAAGCCCAAATTTGGGGAGGTTGAGGCAGTGCTTCCCATGGATGGGCTCTGGCTGGGATTTCCTCCAGCGACCTTCTTGCTGTAGCAGAACACCCAATGTCTCAGCACGTGTTCGTGTACCAAGGAAGCCCGAGGAAGGCCATGTGTATGGTGCCACATTCTGTGTTAAACAAAAATAAATTCCCTCTAACGTGAGTTTTTCAGACAGGTTGTCCTAATATATTAACTTCTGTCTGTGTTTTGAATAGTCAATTTCACGGTGAAATGAGTTCTTAATAATATATTTACCACCTGGGAGAAATCTCCCAGCCATCTGGAAAGGAGTGGGGATTTAGTGCCTCCAAATGGAGATTGGTTTTTTCTTTATTTGTTTGCCCAACCTTCCTTCCCCAGGCGGGACCTGCAGGACGTGTTGGGTGCGAGCTGACCATGGCACCTTGGGGTGGGGGCTTCTCCCCCAGCTCCTGATGGCATGGAAGTGTCAAGAGGCACCTGGAGGTTCCCCATTGCTTCCCAGTTGGGGAACTGGTGTGAGGATGAGCTCCATGTCCCCTTCACCAGCCCCGGGTTGGGACAGCTTCCATCCAGGCACTAGGAATGGTGAGTTTGGGGAAGAGGAGCTTTGCCTATAGATGCTGGCAAAGCTGGACTTGTAGATGGAGATGTCAGTGATACATGACCTAAATCCAGGCTGTTTTGTGTAATACATCTTTTGAACTCCGGTACGATGGAAGCCAGATGCAAACCAAGCTATCCCTTGATTACATGGGAAAATGGTAAATTCATCATCACTTGAAGGCTTTTAAGCAAGACTGATTGTCGCTCTGTAGCCTATGTGTTGCATCAGCAAGAAGTTATCTGGTCTGATAGTGTTTGCCTGAGTGCAAGGGAATAATCCTTCTGTTTGCTACAGGGCTTGCAGGGTGAAATTGTACGGCATGACATCTTCAGGCTGTCAGATTTGATCGTCCCCTCTGACCACTGACATTGGGGATTGATGGAAACTCATCATGGCCTTTCCCTTGAGTCCTTCCCTACCTTCCTCTAGTGCTAAATCTTCATCTGTTGCATTTCTGGAGTGTGAAGTTCCCACGTGCCTTGAGGGAGGTTGGTGTTCACCCAACACAAGTCCCTGCAGGAGCCCGAATAGAGAATAAAGAACAGAGGAACCTGATGGCTCCAGGGCTTGAAAAGCATTAATTTGGTTTGCAGAAGTGCTGACATTAGCATATCCCAATCCCCTGCTTTAATCCTGTGGGGAGGTCAAAGGAACTCTTTGCCATGGCAATCTGCACAGCGGTGCATGGTGCTGTGGGTGCCTTGCAGGTGTCGTTGCAGGGGGGATGCAGGGCAGTCCTGCTGCCTGAATAATTTCTTTGCTAAATAACCTCCACTGTCCAAACGTGAATAATCTGGTGAATTGTAACTGCCAAAAATCTTCTTTTTGGGAGCAGTGGGAGAGGCCAGAACAGCAGGCTGTGAGAGCCAGGTGCAATTGCATTGTCCTGCACATGGCCTCTAACAGTGTTGTACACGCAAGCCAGCACGGTGCAGGCTGCACTCTCTGAGGAAGGCATCAATCTCCATTGCATTTTTCATGGGCTGAGAGCAGCTCTCAGAACGCTGCTTTCTGCTGCTTGACTCCTCTCTTTGCAGGCGGTCAGAGGTGCGGGTTGAGGGTGAAGGTGCTCTTGGAACAAGGTTGGAGGCAATGAGGTTTTGTTTGTGATGGTTTGTGATGGTTATGCCGTCCATTTCAGCCTTACAAGGCAGGGGATGCCTCCAGCAATGCCCCACCTTGACCTCAGCTCTCTCCCATTCGGTGCAGACACCTGGCTGCTCCTGAAATATGGATGGGGGGGAAAAAAAGGCTCTCGGTGAGGAGCAGCATTTTACAACAGGTTGCACCAAGCCCCCGGATTTCGCTTTCCTTGAAGCTGGCAGTAATTGAAGACCAGATTTTGCAGCTGCTGTTCTGACATGATATTGCTGCCGGGTGTTATGAAAACCACCAGAGCTGGAAGCCAGAGCTGCCTGCTCTTCTTGGAGTTTCGGCTTTCAAGCACACGAAACATCAATCTCTAGCTAGCGGCTCATGAGCTATCAGCTCCTACAATCAAGTGGAAAAGAGCATTTTGAAGGCACTTAGTTACTGGAACAGCACAAATGCTTTCTGGACCAGTCAGTGCTGCCATGCCTTGCTCTTGGACCATGATTAGAAAGATAAAATCTGGTCCCTCGGAATGTGCACTGTGCAGCTGCCCGTGCTGCAGAAATGCTGAAATAAAGGGGAAGATGAAGGATGTGGGGTCCCTGAGCCTATGGAGCTGCCTTGAGGTGCGTCCGGGTGGTTTTACATCCTTTTTGGTTCTCCTTAATGGTAGATAACTCATTTTCCCTCTTGATCTTTTAATACGAAGTCTTTGCTGATGAATATGTGAGGAGGCTGATTCCGTAGCCCTGAGCATCAGGGTCTGTAAGGCTTAGGATGATTTTTAAAACCTCTATAGAAGTGGAGGAGCTTGGTTTTCACTTAGGATGAGATTCGTTGCTGTTGTTTTAATGGGAGCCGGGGAGTTCGTGGACTTCAGTAAGTGAAGCACTGCGTTGTATTATTGCTGCCCTTTGTGAGGGCTGTGCTGTGTCCTTAACAGCGGTGTCTGAGAGGAGTGCTGCTCCATTAGGAACCCATTTCTGAAGACTTGGAGCAGTTTGGGATGCACGGTAGGGTTACCCCTCATTGCTGCCCTCATTGCTGCCGTGACGGGCGCTGCGTTTCTGTGTGTGACATCACTGTCTGTTACCTCGATTTATTTCTTAAAGAAATTTAAAAGGTCGGAGGGTTTTAAATTGAAACCATTTCCACTCACAGTCCATTTTCCATAAGCTGTTTTACTGGTGATGTGACATGACATCAATAACAATGAGGTTTCTCGCTACCTGCTGTAGTTGTTTATGGAGAGGAGCTTTGGAAAACAGATTATTAGAGAGAATAATGGATGGGCTGTAGGGAGACGAGGAAATAATTGCATTGAGGGGGCTCAAAACCATCATAAAGCCAAGAATGGAGTTTGGTTGGACTCTGGTGGCACAAGGTCTCTAGGACTGAACTGATTCTCCATAAATCTCTGCATCCCGATCAGGCGACTGCTTTTCTTCTCTTCTCTTCTCCACAAGTTGTTTGGTGGTTTTTTTTTCCCCCTCCTTTTCTTTTGAAGAAACACCACGGAGGAGATGGAAGTGAATAAAAACCACCCAATCCGCAGTGATGGTGGTTAATTATCCGCTCGTATTCTGTGAGCACCTCTGGATTCTGTGTCAGGGGGCTGAGAACCATCCAAGCATAGAATAGAAAACGCATCCCTTTCCTTCAGAACTTGAAGAGTAAATAAATACTGGGGGGAAAAAACAAACAAATCCAAACAGCTGAAGAATTAAGAAAGAAAGAGAAGAAATCGGCATTGGGAGGTGGGAAGGACTGCAGCTGGGGAGCCATGAGCTCACCCTGAGCACTGGAAACACTGCAGGACCAAATGTTTTCCTGAAGTTCTGCTGAGTATTTCCTCTCCTGTGATCCTAGGAATTTCAGTTTGGTGTATCACAAAGGACCCATTGACAGCTCGTTTCACACAGGAGTCTCCCTCTGTTTTCCAGTCAGTCATCCGTGTAACGTTTGTTTGTATTACATCAGTGCTGGGGGTGCAGAATCGAGGTAAAAAAGCAGAACTTTGGGCACCTCCATGGGCGGCCGTGGGGCTGTGGTCAACATTGGGAGAGATGGGACTGTCCATATTCCCTGACCATTGCTTTTCACAGCTCGGTTGGCATCCAGAGCAAAGAAACAATGTTGGCTGGGGGTCACCTCAGAGAGAAGTCAAGACTTTTTATTTATTTTATGGCACAAAACCAGTGTTTTCTGTCAAATTATAATGAAACAGTTTATGCAAACCTGAAAATAAGCCCATATGCTTCACTTATGTCGCCTTCTCTCTCCCTTTTTTTTTTTTAACCTTTATTTAAATGTCAATTTTTTGGAATGACAATGACATTTCTAGTGAGAGATTGAAATGTAACGCGCAAGAAACATCACCGCGCGGTGTTTTGACTTCCCTTCAGCTCCCTCCTCTCCTCATTCTATTTATTTTCTGCAAAAAACCATTCACTAAACCTGACTTGAATCCACAGATAGTTTCAGTTTCCTGAAAATGACATTTTCCAGCAAAATACGCCGTCAGTCGAAAACAAAAAGACAAATGCAGTGGGTTTTGCCCACCCCCTGCTGCCAGCTCCAGCCCTTATGGCACGTGCTTGTCAAAGCACTCGGGCCAAGAAAATGCAATCCGGGGGGTTCCAGCCCCTCTGTTTGCTTTTTTCTCTTTGCAACCTGCGCATTTTTGCTTTTTGTGTGTGTGTGTGTGTCCGAATTGTGTTTCAAGCAGGTGGGCTCTGTGCAAAGTTGCAGCATGCTGTGGTCAGATGAGGGGATGCAGCATGTTGGCCGCACTCCTTGCAGTCAGAAGTGCTGCATTTATTGCATCTCGGTGGCACCAAACCAGAGCATTGTATTAGTGACAGTTTCCCGTGGATGAATGGAGCCCAGTGTGAAATGTGCCACTACAGGAGCACAGCACAGCCCCTGGCTCCAGAGAGCAGCAGTGTGAACCCAAGCACTCCATCAGAGCATTGCTGAGCTGCTGCCCGTGTGCTTTTCTGAGTCGCCGTGTGGAAGGGAAAAAATGCTGCCACTCAGCATCCTCATCCAATGGGCAGAGCATCTTTTGTCACCTCCTGCTTCCTTGCCTGCAGCTTGCTAAAGACAAGCTTCATATTGGGTTTGGTCATCAGAGAGGTGAAAAATGCCATTTCTGCAGTGGTCTGAGCTGTGGTGTGTCCCCGTGTGAGCGCAGCCCTGTGAGCGTGCAACTTTGCATCCAGCAAGGGAAAATTAACGGCAGGCAGCTTCCCAAGGTGGATTATTTCATTATCGTTGTAATTGGTACTTATAATTAGATGTTGCCGTGGTGTGTGGTGTGCCTTGAGCACTGTGGCCAGAAAAAGCAGAAGGAAAAAGCATTTTTTTAATAATTAATTATGACTGTTGTTTGTTTTGTTGTGTATTTATGTACTTGTTATTTCAATTGAGCACCCTCGGTTGGCTCAGTACGGGGCTCTCTGTGCTCTGCTCAGGCTCAGCTCTGCCCCATGCCCTTTTCTTGCGCCTCGTTTTGCCCGTTTTGGTTGTAAATTGGTTCTCATGTGCCCACAAATTGGGAATATCTCTGCGTGCCCGGCTGTGATCCTGGCTGGACCCAAGGAGGGCTCCCTGGTGCTGCCAGTGAATGGCTGCAGAGCTTTAAGGGCAGGTTTGAAGCCACTTTCCCAGTGGGAGTAGAGCAGGGGCAGGGGGTGCCCGGTGCCACCAGGGCTGGGCATCTCGTTAGAGGACAGAAGGCTCTTGTCAAGGCCAACTTATCCTGGAAAACCCCAGCTATTTGCCCTGAGGCAAGCAAAGGGCCTTCTTTGTGGCACTGAAACAATAAACGGCCTCATCTTCATTAGCCAAGCATCCCAACAAAGCGCCATTGATTTGGGTAGGTGACAAGGATGCGAGGGATGGGGACGGTGACCCCAGCATCCATCTGGCTGGCTCTTAATGAGCGTTCCGGAGCACAAAGTGGGTCAGCATCCCTCAGCTCTGCCCGGACCCGAGGCACAGACCTGGGCCGTGTGCCATGCAGTGGCACGAGCCTCCTGTCCCCATCCCCAGCCTCCTGTCCCTGCTGGAACCTGTGGCTCCCCGCAGCCCCGGAGCTTTGTGTGAGTGGCACTCGTGGTGAGCTTTGAAGCCTGCAACCTTGAGCACTTCAAACAAGCAGAGGACAGGCAGATGATGGATGGGAAATTAATATCTAACGGGGCTAAAAATTGTTCCCAGCGTCGCCCTCACTCCCCTGCCCAGCTGAGCTCTATTTACTTTCATCCCATCCGGAGCATTTAGCACAAAGCGGCCGATACACTCTGAATTTTCTAAAGCACAAAGCCTCCCATTTCCCACATCCAGCTGAAGCACTCCGCTTTCTCTTCTGCTCTGTCTCCTTTGAAAGCCTCCTCTCCCTCATCACTGCCTCTCCAGGGGAGGAACAGAAACCGGGGAAGTTTGGGGAGGGATTTCCAGCAGTTGGGTGGGAATGGTGTGGGTGTTTGTATTACCCCACCCTGCATGGCCAGGGAGTGCCTGAGGTTATCAGAGCACAGTGGGCAAACAAGTGATGTTTCCACACACCGCCAGGCAGATTTTCCCAGGCTGATTGTTTTGGGGCTGGTACAAAAACAACGTAGGAAAAAATACTTCAGTGATGACACCTTAAAGCTGGGTGCTACTGGGCCGTCTGCCAGGGGCAGAGCTGAGATCCGGGCTGTGACATGGCAGCAAAGAGAGGTGTAAAGAGCCCTGGGGGGCTGCGGGTGCCAATGCTGTTGATGCCCACAGGGCTGGGGTTGCTCCTGCTCTGTGAATGCGTATCACGTGCCTTGGGTTGTGAAATGGGGAGGGGTGGGCTGGTCTGTGCGTGGATCTAGCTTCCCCCAGGGCTTCTGATTGCTGCAACTGTGCTGACACGTCAGAGAGACGCAGACGTGTTGGTGCACAGTGTGTGCATCTCCCCTCCCTGGGGACACCTGCTGGGCAGTGTCATGAGCCCAGAAGGGGGTTTGGTGCTTCTCGCCCTCTGCCCGCCTGCCCCAGGCCCCCCAGCTGCTTTCCTTATGGCACCGTACCCCTATGGGGCGCCTCCAGCCAGGAGGTTGTTGGAGATGTGCCCATCCTGCTCTTTTCCTCCCTTCTCCCTTTCGGTTCTTCCCCATCTGTTCATCAGGTTGGATATTAGCAGGAACAATTTTCTCTGCAAAGGAGTGATGCTGCACTGCACAGCTGCCCGGGGAGCGGTGGGTTCACCATCCTGGAGGTGTTCCAGAGCTGTGGGGATGTGGGCAGTGGGCAAAGTGGGGGTGGTTTAGGGTTGGACTTGGGGATCTGAGGGTCATTTCCAACCTGAATGGTCCTGTGACTCAGTGGTGCCTTCCCAGTCTTGAGCCATCCTTCTTTTCTCTGCACGAAAGAAGCTGAGGGGGAGGGAAGAAGAAAAGCAATCCGAGTCGATAGGTTTTTCCAATAACCTTCCCTAAAATCTCACCAGGTTACATTATGCTCTAATAGACTTTAAGCCAATCTGCCTAATGCCATTGCAAAGGTCAATTAAATTCACCCTAAAAAATTTACTCCTGGCTCATTATACATTTGGAAAATGAATTAGAAGCACAAGCTGCCCCAGAGGTTTCTGATATTTTGCTAATGAACATGTCTTCTAATGGAAGAAAAGGAAAGAAAAGCGCTGCCAAAAGAGCCCTTTGAACAGAAGGGTTTGCTGGGCCTGGTGGGGAGGTGGAGCTGAGCTCTTGGGCACGATGGGGATGGGCTGGGGTTGGACTTGATGATCTCCGAGGTCTTTTCCAACCTGAATGGTTCCCGTGGTTCTGTGATGGAGCAGCATTGTGGTGAGGGTGCACAGCCAGCAGAGGAGCTCATGAAGCCAACTCTTGCCCAAGCATTTGCACAGAGCCCTGCCACGTGCCCATCCCAGCAATGGGTGGCTCGGCATCACCTCCGCAATGCCACCATCCCGCTCTGCAGGCCAGCTCTGCTCCAGCTCTGCACGCTCACAACCCACCCCATTGTAATTACACCTGCAGCACACCGTGCCCACAGGGACCCCCTGTCAGAAAGGGAGGCAAAATTAATCAAGTGAATGATTAATTGCGATCTGCGACCCAGCTTTCCGCCAGCCACAAGGGGTTCTGTGGGATTTTTCAGCCTGAAGGTGCTCAACATGCAGTACCTTTAAGGAGAGCAAGAGCTTTTTGCTTTGGTTTGGGTTTTTCTTTAGAGAGGGCTGTATGAAGCTCCGTGCCTTTGAGCGCCCCGCTGCTTATCGGGCTTTCATCCGCTTTGCTAACCTGCGGATGCAGGCAGGGCTGCATGAATGCAAACGTGCTCTGTTGTCCTTTGAGCAGCTGGAGATGGTGGCATTAGGGAGAGCTATCAGGAGGGCCCAGGCTGGCGTTAATTCTGAGCTGCTCTCAATAAGGTGTTAATTTTGAATGGTCCATTTGATTTCCTGCCCTGCGGTGCCGTGGGGTGAGGGTGGGGAGGAGGGCGGCTCACGGGTGTGCAGGATAGGGATGTAAAACACATTGAGACCAAAAATGGTGTATGGGAACGGAGTGAATCGCTGCCAATAAAACCCCAGACGTCATTCTTGTGGAAATCAGCACATGCCCACAGAAAGGCTCAGTCTCAACGAAACAGCATTTCTGACCAAACACTCACATCCCTCCCGTTGGTGCAGGAGTTAAATGAGTCAAGGCTGTTTGCCGAGCATCCTTGGGGCTGAATGGGGCTCACTGTGCTGATGTTGGGATGCCAACACCAGTAAACCCATACTCACATCTTGGTGGGTGTCATGGCAGAGCTGGCATCCGTGCTCCTCCTGGAGGACAGCTTGTCCGTCCTGGAGCAGGTGGCTGAGCTGGATGGGATGCTGGGCACATCTCTCTGTTCTTGGCTGGATGGGAGGCTGGTGCAGCTCCCGTCATCTGAAACAGGCTGCAGCTCCAGCCTGAGCTCTGCCTTCTTCCAAGAAGCTGCTGGGAGTTGTCTTGCAGAAAAATCTTTTCTAATTTTTTTTTTTTTTTTTTGGCACGGGGAGAAGCTTCAGGAAAACTGTGAGACTGGGCACACCTCCCTCCAGTTTGTCTTTAATTACAGCGAGGGAAGAGGTGGTAATTACAACACACCTCGCCGTGCCTCATCTTCAGGTGAAATCAGAGTTAGGAAATATGCATGCTGCTCAGGGGAGCATCAGTGCCAGCGCTGGGCACGGATACCCAGCTGGCACGCAGGGCAGGATGGGGACAGCTGTCCCTGCCTCTTGCTATGGGAGTTGAGCAGGAGCTGGGGACAGCAGCATGCTGCTCACAATGTCAATTATTAGCGTGCTTAGTAAATTACCTAGTAAATTGGTCCTTAAAATTTCCAGCGGCGTGTCCTCTCTTGCACTCAGTGCCTGCAGCTGAGCTGTTGTGCTGCTCTGCAGGAGGATGGATGGAGCTGCCCATGTGGTGCTGGGCTTGGTGCTGGGCCCATCCCTGAGCTGGTTTTGGGGCTGGGTTGGGCACGGCTCCTTTCCCACCTCAAGGTGTGTTTTCCTTTCTGCTCACTTCCAACTCTCCTTTCGCCTTTTCATGTGCACTTTAAAGGTCAGCCCATATCTGGAACACGCTTTAAATTTGCACGGAGAGCAGAGGACAGGAGAGGGGAGCTGCAGCAGCTCCTTAGAGGGCACCATTTGCCACTTTCCAATGCCTACGAACTCGCAGGGGCACAGGACCACCCACCAGCCAAGGAAATAGCTTTTTCCCAGCAGAAATCCCCCAAAGCACAGGATGAACACTCTGCAACCCTGCTCACTGCCATCAGCAGCTGACCCCAGTTGCTGGTGCTCCATCACCTTCATCCTTCCTTGAGGGATGCTCACCTTTTCACCCCGCTGCCATCAGCAGGATGAAGCATCTCCTCCTCCTCGCTGCCTGACCCACTCCTCCTTGCTCCCAAACCTGTGTCCTCACCGTGTCCTGCATCCCTTAGCTCATCACAGGGCAAGGGGCACACCTGGCCCAGCGCTGTGCCCCCTCCTGTCCCCACATGCCACCCCCTGTCAGCACTGCCTCCTCCCCCCAAGACCTAATGCCGCTTCGTTTCTGTTTTAATTTTGCTGCGGTTTCACGACAGCCACTGCTGGGTCAGGAGTTACAGAAAGGTTATTGGTGAGTGATGGGTATTGACATCCTTAGCAGCGCCCTGACCCCATCAGTCTCGCTCTGTTCTTCTTTTTCCTTACGTTTGCCCTGCTTTTTTCTGGAGGGCTGCTCTGCCACAGATTGGCTTTGCTCATGCATAAAGCTTGCTTCATCAGATTTTTACCCAAAGCCACGTTGGGCGCTCCTGATTGCAGAGCAGGGCGGGAAGCGCTGGTTGTGCTGAGTGTCGGTACTGAGAGAGGCTTTTCATCGTCATATTCGTATTTTGCTCCCACCCAATCCTCCTGTGCTGCCTTTTCCTCAGCTTTTTCACCCTCATCCTCTTGATTCACCCGTGCAGCCTGCCCCGGTACCCACCTGCATCACATTGCCCATGCTTGGGGATGGTACAGGGACTCAGGAACAACCAGCTCCATCCTGCAGGGATGCCTGGGGCAGTGGTAGTCACCGTCCCTTGGGGGTGTCCAAAAACGTGGAGGTGTGACACTGAGGGATGTGGTCATTAAGGTTGGGAAAGACCTCCAAGATCCCCAAATCCAACCCCAGCCACTGCCCACGTCCCTCAGTGCCACATCCCCATCGTTCTGGGATGCCTCTAGGCATGGTGACCCCACCACTTCCATGGGCAGCTGTGCAGTGCAGCACCACTCTTTCAGAGAAGTTGTTCCTAATACCCAACCTGACCTCCCCTGGCACAACTTAAGGCTTTTCCCTCTCGTCCTATTGCTTTTACCTGAGAGAAGAGGCCAACTTCCATCTTACTAACAGTTTTTGGGTGGAAGGAGGCACCAATTCCACCCAAAAATCACGAAAAACTCAGAGATCAGGGCAGAGTGCATTGGGTCCAGCAAAGCCACGGCTCACCCCATCAACATGCAGAGCTGCTCTCCCATAGGCAGATAAGGACTGCCTGGCAGCCCATCCCTGCCTTCATCTGGAAGGACAGCAACCTTGGCTCAGGCTGTTTGGAAATAGGGCTGAGCTCATTGGAAGCACCTCTTATCTCCCTGCAGGGAAGGTTCTGTGCTGAGCACGGCGGTGCTGCGCTCCCCGATGCTGCGATAAGCCGCCCTTATCAGATGCTTCAGCACTAAAACTCACCGTGCTCCAACTAGTTGGGCTTTTTTTGGTGTTTTTTTTCTCCTTTTTTTTTCTTTTGGCTTTATGGTTGCCTCCATAAAACCGGCTGGGAAAACTGCTGAAGCAGTAACCCTGCTTGCTTTTAAAGGCAGCTGCAAATCAGCCCCGTGCTCCGGTGCAGCGTGAAGCTGCTTTTATGAGTGCTAATTAACCAGGATCTGCCCTGGGCTCTGCCTCCCATCCAGCCCATGCAGGGCTGGGATTTCACTGCGCTGTGGTTCTGTGCTCAGCACTAATAGGGTTGGGAACAGATTGGTGTTTTGTAGGATTTGGTGGTGTTTGGACCCTGGGGGAGGGGTTGGCTGTTGGAAACTTGTGACCTCTGTGGGTCTGTGTGCATGAGCTGTAGTTGGGAAATGGTTTTTTGGGGAGAGCGAACACTGTTGAGGTTGGAAGAGGAAACTGCCGAATGCCATTCTGCAACTTGAAATAATGGGAAAGGGCAGCAATTCCAGGAATTTCTGATCTAAGATGAGGAATGCATCACCTCCAGGATGTGGCAGGGCTGCTCCTCAGTCCTCCTGCCCATAAGTAAAGGGCCACCATTAGTGTCCAGCCTTGGGACTGCCTGGAACTCCTTGGCCACAGCAGTGTTTCAGGCACAGGCTGTCTGTTTGCATGCTTCCAGGTCTGTTTGCATGCTTCCACATGCTTGCAGGTTTGCTTCTCCTGATGTTGCAGGAGGGGCAGGAGGCTGCCTCCAAGCTCCCCTTTACCTGGCAGGGCTGGGGCTAAAGGGAAAGACCCTGGTGCTGGGAGAAGCGCTGCCATGCTGTGGGGTGCTGGGAGCCAAGCTGCAGGCTGACACATTGCAATTTATTTGGAACCCGTGAGTCTTTTCAAGAAAGCAATTTCTTTGACATTTTCTTTTGGCATTTGGAAGGGGGTAAAGGTAGTATTTCCCACGTACGCTCATCGCTCCCATCCCTTCCCCAAAGTGATTTAGATTTCTTGCTCTGCGAGATGCAAGCCATAAACTGTGCATAGAGGGAGGTTGGTGCACGCAGCGCGTGGAGCCTGGTGTGCTGTTTGCACAGCAGTGTCCATAAGGATGCCAGGAGCTCTGCAGAGCTCTGGGCTGCATGGCGAGAGGTTCCTTCCAGCCTGGGCTCCCACTGATGTGACACTCACAAGCAACAGTGAAATATCATCAGCATCATGGCTAGGCTTAAATCTTTACTGAGTCTCCATTTTTCTTTCTTTAAACGCTTACAGAATAAATGGAATTTATAATCAGAAACCATAAAATCCCTGATTTATGGTTCATCTTGATGACAATATTTAATAACTCGTGTATATTTTATTACATCTTTTTAATGCCCTGTTGTGGAATTTTACTTAGGCATCTCGCCCTCTATATCAACCTGTCGCAGCACAGATGGGCTGACTTCTTGCCTTGGGCTGCGGACGGAGCCAGGCTGGGTTCTGCCCAAGGCTGCTTGGGTCCATCCAAGTGTGCTCCACACTCAGACCTGGACGATTGCAGATCTGACGCTGTTCTCAGCTCCCTTCCAGCATCCCCAGCCAAGCTGCAGTGCAGGTGGAGGAGAAATTCAGCTGTAGGGCCTCTCATCCCTCCTCAAGGACTTTCTGCTTGGAAACCAGCATCTATTTAGGTTATTGCTTTCCCAGTTCAAGTGCATTCTCCTCTGGAAAGCGCTCCCCAGCTTTCTGGGATTGTTAGAGCAAATTAGCTGATGCATCCTATCAGCCTGCTGCACCTGAGGTACCAACCTGTGCTCAGTGCTTGCATGCAGAGGGAGCTCAATGAGCCACATTCTGGCTCTGTGGAAGAGCAGCAGCTCTCTGCTTCCTCCCTGCACAGCTGAGGAGGGGAGGAGAGAGGGCTGTGGGAACTGGAAGAGGATGGGGAGCAGATAAGGATGGATGTATGGAATGGACCGTGGCTTGGGGCCGTAGAATCATAAAATCATTCAAGTTGGAGAAGACCATTAAGATCCCCAAGTCCAACCCAGCCCACCATGCCTGCTGCCCACATCCCTCAGTGCCACATCCCCACGGTTATGGAGCACCCCCAGGGATGGTGAGGCACACTCCCTCTGCAGCTGTGCAGTGCAGCACTGCTCTTTGGAGAAGGAATTCTTCCTAGCATCCAACCTGTGTCACATCACCCTGATGGGGACTGGTGGACCAGCCACGGCTGTGCCCTCCCATTGGAACCCATTGGTTTCTTTTTGACATAGCCAGAAAATCTAAGTCTTGTTTGCAGCGTTTGGACTAATTTTTCATTGTGGGACTGTCTGAAATCTTTGCACTGGGAAATCAGCTGCTTCCTACAGATCTCCTGCTCTCTTGCAAAACATTTGTAGAGTTTTCATCCTGGGAATTGTCTCCCCCTCAGTGATTCAGTGTCTGCCTCTGCTCTGCCAGGAGGTGGGGCTGGCAGAGGTGTGAATAACCCCAGAGAGCTGTGGTGTGATGCTACCTGGGTCTAACTCCAAATTAAAGTGTGGCAAAGGAGGTGGCAGCCTATTAATACATCTCGGGCAAGGCTGGAAATGAAGAAAGGGAGTTACTCATGGTCTGGGAAGGTGGTAGGACAAGAAGGCTGGGGGCTGAGGGAGGGAGGGGTTTTGCCCAGCCATTAGAAAGCTCCCTGAGGGGCAGCCCTGGCGCCAAGCATCTGTGGGGCAGACAGAGGGGAGGATCTTTAGGAAACACACAGGTCATCCTGCTGACCCCATCGGTGCCATCGTCAATTCCACCGTGGGCATTCGAGAAGTCGGTGTAATGGCTGGGAAATCTCTTCTCCTGACTGCATGCAGTGCTGGGAGGCACCGTGCTGCCCGTGGAGCATTGAGCAGCAGTGATTGCAGCCCTGCAGCTCCGTGTTTGCCATGGCAGGGGGCTGGGCTTTGCTGCCGAGGTGCCAAGGATCCTCACAGCAGATGTGCCGTCAGCCATCCTGGTTTTCCTGCAGGTCTCCAAGGTCTCGTTGGAGCTTGTGTTTTTTTTCTTAACGCTCCTGGAGTTGTGCAGTTGCACAGGAGTCTTGGCTTTCGTTTAGGAGGAGGTTTGACATGGAAAAAATGTGTGAAAATATGGCCGTAGGCTAATAAGCGAGCATGTCTTTATTATTAATTTTTATATAGGATCTGAAAATGAAGGCTTTTGGGGGGATCAGGCTTGGACTGGTGGAGCTGTGGGGTTTGCAAGGGCTGCAGTGCTGGGTTTGACCTGGGGAGCTCTGAGCCCCACGCCTGCAGGGACTGAGCCTTTTTTAGAGGGAAACCAGTGCTGGGCAAGGGGGGTTGAGTGATGTCCAGGGGCAAAGTTTGGGGTTGCACTGGCAGTGTGGGTGCTGGCAGCCAGCCCTGGGCGCTCCCCCTTCTCTGCACTGAGCAGAGCTTAAATGCCACAGGAATCCGTGTCGCTTTTCAGAGGCTGTTACAGCAAATTGTTAGCAGGCGAGGGGCAGCGCAGGAGCTGTCGCTATCGGCTGCGTTTTGCTAATCTGATCTGAAGGGTCCTCTTGTGAGTGCATCTGGAGCGGTCCCTGCCTCGCTCTGCAGATGCAGATTGCCATGTGTGGGATAAGGGGCACTGAGACATGCCAGGTTCCCCTCCCAACCCTAAAGCTGTGCCCCCCTCTGCGTGCTGCTGCGTCCTGTGGCTTTGCACCTGAGTGTACATCAGTGCACGGTGAGTCAGGATGGAGAAGGCTGTGCGTGGAATCCTGGATGACACTTTTCACTTCAGAAAACGCCTTTATTGCAAAAGCTGTTTGGTTTCCTGGGACAGTTTGCATTTGTGCAGGGCAGTTGATGTTCCAGGAGCTGCTGTGTGTCCCAGTGGGAGTGCAGCACACATCCCGTGATGGGTGGCTCTTCCAGCAAGCAGAACTGCCTTCGGTTCCGATGAAACCCCGTTGCCGAAGTGGAGAAAAATCCATTCTGTGGAAATTTTGCTTGTTGGGAATTTCTTTTGCAGATGAGGTAGTTAGGGGATTTTTTTCATTAAAAGCATATATATATATATATCTCTATATTTGAGTTTCGCTGGATTTCCATTTTCCAGCCAACTCTCTCTGCGATGCTGTTCCTGCAGCAGCGTATGGCTTTTTTTTCCCCTCAGGAAATTTTCTAATATCAATTTAATTTTGACTCTCACAACTGCATCTATTCCGCAGGGAACGCTCCCGCCAAGGAAGTGTTCCCTCTTAGCAGCAAGTTCATTTTCCAGCTTAAAAACATCATTCAGTCATTCCTAATGAAAGATATAATCAACTTTCAGGTTTCATGGCTTAGCTGAGCCCCTAATGGGGATGGGGAAACCATTCCAACAGTGGCTCAGCCTGCCTTTCCCTCACTGCAGGCTGTGCTCACAGCTTGCAATGAGTTGCACTGGGTGAGGTTGCACCCAGAGAATGCAACCCGTGCAGGGCTGTGCACATATGGGTGCAGCATCCACGTGGGTGCAATGCAGGAGTTGATTGCTCGATTTGTGGCCTTTGCAGCCTGCAGGGCTTGCTCCATTCCAGCCTCAAGCTGAAGCTTTCGGACATTGCTGCACACAGTGCTTTGGGGCTCGCAGACTTGCTTTGCTTTGCTGCATGACATCTGCAGGCAGTGGGTCAGCTGAGCTTTTGTTTTCTTGCCTCGGAATGAACGAGAAAGAAGAAAAACCCAGACAGCCCCATTTGTGTCCTGTCTGATTGCATTTCCGTGCCTACATATCTGCTCTGCATAAATGTTGGTGGAGCGCTACGGGGGGAATAGGCTGTCGTTGCATGAATGTGCCTTGCAGCAGAAAGGGCTCGGTTTCCTTTGAGACCTCACTGCATTACACCACAGGTACTGCACCACGCATCCCCTCCTGCACCCAGATCTCCCTCCTGAGCAAGCAGATTACACTGCTCTGCACTGCCCTTGGGTCTGCACACACACACAGCGCCCATCCCAGCCCCTCTGCTCCCCCAGCCCATCAGTCCATATCCTTCTGTCCTTCTGTTGAGCCTTTCACTGCTGCCTTTCCTCCCTCTGACTTACAGGATTAGGCACAAAAATGGAGGGTTGTGGTGTATAACAGTGGGGCTGCAACTGCCTTAAAAATAGAGTGCAATTACACCATGGCAATGCTTCTGAATCACCTCCCCACCGCTCTCTACTCTTGATAACTGGCATTTCTCTGTGTTTCAGCACTAAGGATGCCTGCTTTCTGCCCAGTTGTGCCTTTGGCTTCTTGGTCACCCTGTCTGTGTGGTTTTAGCATTCAGTGGCACCACTGATACTGCACTTATTCTTTAATTAATTTACAGCCATGGAGCTGCCCTTCCAGTTATATGTGTGGAAATTACAAGCGTGGGCAGCACAGCTGCTGTGCAATCATCCCACCACTTCACTGTGATTGCATCTGTTGTGCCATCAGCGTGCAGCTAAGGTGGAGTTTTGGTGGCTCTCTTGGCATGGATGGGGGAATGGTGGAATCACAGAGCTGACAGGTGACCCACAGAGCTCATGGAGGGCAGCTCCTGGCTCCACGCAGCATCACCCAGAAATCACACCCACACCCAGAGTGATGATGCTGCAAAGGCTGGTGGTAGAAGCCAAGCACACACCTTCTGGGGTGCAGCAGTGGGATTTTTTCCATTTGGACCCCAAATCTGTTGAATTTATGATGTTAAGCAACCTCTTTTCCCTTGGTGATTTGCCACGTGTGACAATCCTGCTGTTGAGAAGGGTCCCACTCAGCAGACTTGGGCTGACGAAGCTGAGCTCAGTGCCTGTCACATATCTCAATCTCCCCCTTTTCACTGGAACAAGGAAAGCTGTTTTCCTGCCTCTCGAAGCTGGTTGAGACCTACAGATGACGAGCACAGTAACGTAATGCATTTTTATCGTTATTAAGCTCCCAGCGCCTCTTTCCCTGTCAGTACAATCAGGCTAATGAGATGTACCTACAGCTCCCAGAGCTGGGAGGACAATTCGGTCCATTTCTTCCATTTGGATGGAGCAGAGCGCTGTCGGTTGCCCATATCCCTCTGCCACCACTGGTGCCAGCTGGTGCAGGCTCCAGGACCGGGGGCCAGGGTCCTCCCTGGTGCATCATCATTGACTTTAATTGGGCTCCGCCAGGGAGAGGTTTGGATTGCGGATCTGCTGGCGGTGGGTTGGTGCCAGATGGCAGATCTCCATGTCCTCTTCCCCTACAGCCTGAAGGCAGAGAGGGGAAAGAGCCTCGCAAAGGGGGAAAAATGGGCAGAGAATCCTGAAACACAATGAGGGCTGATTCAAAGCTGCTGCGCTCCAACCCGGTTTGCTCATTATGCGCTTGTAATTGGCATCTGAGATATGTGCTTAGAAGCAAAGCCTTGCTACCCCTTGGCCAAGTTCTGCAGTGACGTCGCTGCCCTCCCCACAACACCGTTTCTCCTTACTTAACACAGAGTCATTAAGGTTGGAAAAGACCTCAAAGATCATCTGGTCCAACCATCAGCCCTTCCTCCCACCGTGCCCGCTGAACCTTGTCCTTATGGCTCTATGACACTAATGCTGAAGTGATTTAATGACCAGCCCGGGTGTCCTGAGGGAGGGCCACGACTCCTTCAACCACCACAAAGCGTTGGGGCTTCGTGGGGGGACAGCAGGGCACTGTGCTGGTGGTGGACTTGGGGTGTTTGTGTGGGGAGCCCTTGGCTTTCACGCTCTTCACCGTGAACCCTTCTGCTCTGAATCTGCTCTCCCATTTTGATATTCCCTTTGGTGCTTTAGAGCTCACTCATGGCTATTTTATGTATCTATCTATAGTTGTATAGTTAAGAAAAAATGGCCAAATTGTGGCTTTTCACACGTGTTCCTCACTCTGCAAAGAAGAGCAGCGATGGGAGGAGGTGGCAGCGATTGGTATAGGCACAGTGGGATGTGGGGATGCGGGGGGTTCCCTAAAGCAGCCCAGAGCTGTCACCCAGAGCCCCTTCTGTCACTGCTCCATCTGTGCCTCGTGGGTTATCTGAGGACGTGGGGCCCATAGAGCAGCAGTCAGAAGGGAGCAGCGCCGTAGTACAACCACATGGAAGCTGATAACTCGCAGTGATGGCTTTGCCAGCAGGGAGGAAAAAAAAAAGAAAAAAATCCAACACCCTGTAAATTTACTTTGTTTTGATATTCAGCTACTCCTTTTTCTTGTGGAGTATGTGCTAATGTGTGTGATAGCTCCGTGGCTGTGTCAGAACACAGTATTCAGATGGTTCCCACCAGTTGGTGCTTGACGAGCTGTTTCAGAAGGCTGGCATGGAAGAGGGGAGCATCTCCGTGTCAGCATCCCCCCGCTCCCGCCTGCCTTCATCTCAGGCCTCCATCCCCACCGAAATGAGCAGCAAATCAATGTGTGCCTAATAAAAGATGATTGGAAATTGCTAATAGGAGTGTGGGAGGGCAGCCTTGCCGCCCGGAGCCGAGATGAGTATGGATTTTCTCTTGCCAGGGATTGTAAACACTGCTGAGCTCCCCAGAGAGCCCCGGATGCTCACCCTCTCCTTTTGCCCTCATCGTTCTCCAGCAGCCTTAAAGGAGCCCAGTAATGGCAATTAGCTGCATTAATTAGCAAGAGCTAGCAGCGCTTAGCCCCCGTCCCAAGCTGTGCATGCTCTGGAAGGCATGTGATAAATGAGGGCGTCGGGTGGGGAGGTTCTCAATGCCTTGGTGCTGGGCTTTAATCTCTGTTCCCCATATCTGGGAGCCTCTTATTTATTTACAGTGACCCCACGCCTCCCTGGGCAGCATGTTCCAATGCATTACCACCCTTTCAGAGAAAGGAATTTTCCCTAATATCCAACCAGCAGATGCAAAACCCCTTCTGGGCAGCTGGTGCATGTGGTTCATCCGTGTCACAGGACAGTCCAAAGGCAGCTTTGAGGATGCTCTTTCTTTGGAGTGAGGTGCCCAGTGCCAGGACACGGAGCTTTGAGGTGTGATGCCCAAAGCTCTGCTTGGCAGCAGCCCACGCATCACCGTGGCCAAAAGTATTAATGTGGGGGAAAAGTTAACCACACTTACTGAACTGCAAAAAAGGTTGTTTTTATACCCCTTTATTGGAATATAAAGACAGCTTTTATAACCTTTTAAAGGGACATAAAAGCAGCTCGGAGACTTGAAAGCTCGCTCCAATTTAAGACGGCGTGGCGATGCTGACAGGTTTGGGATGCGGTTGCAGGGAGGAGAAGGGGACTGCAGCGGGTCCTCCTGGAGGTGGCACATGCTGCTGGGGTGCACACTGCGATGGGATCCCTCCTCTCCCCCCCTCAATGGGGATTTGCCTTCATGCCCTGTGTTGGCACAGCGGTCGGTGGGACGTGACACGAACAGCAGGGTGACCTTTCCAGCAGCCCCACAGCACAGGTTGAATATGGAGAGGCTGTGATGCTCTCTTCTCCCCATGCCACCTCCCAGATAATAAAGCTTCCAGACAGAGTGCTGCATGGCCACGAAGAGGACGGGAGCGGGAGCAGCTGCTTCTAATTTTGCTTTGTGGGAAGGGAGGGAGGTGATGCTGAGAGCACCCCGCATTCTCTGCACATATTTTTCATCATTATAGGCAGAAATGCCAGAGTGGTGACAGATATTAATGCAGTTCACGCCGGGAGAAAATCTTCTTTCCATCAGACTCAATGTTCAGCAAGAGGGCAGTGCCATTTGCAGCCCTCGGGAGGATGTGTTTGAAAGGTGATGTGTTCTTTCCCCGGGAAGTTTTATTCCGAGATGAAGTTCAGATTGGAGCAAGGGCACCTGGATCCGTCGCAGTGGGGCATCGTGGATCCAACCAGATGTGCTGGAGAGGCGTTGAGGTTTGGGTGCAGCCCAAAGTGCCCACGCAGAGCCTGGGGATGTCACTGCCACGTGTGGCTGTTTTGGGGCTCGTGCTCCATCCTATGGCACGCAGCTGTAAGGTCTGCAGAGTTCCTCTGCACAGCGCTGCGCTTCCTCGCGCCCCTCAGCCTCCTTCTATTTGCTTATCCCACTAAATATTCATCAGTAACATTTAAGACAAAGGAAAGAGATAATTACAAGGGGAGAATTTTTTTGCAGTATTAAAGGTTAACAGAATTCTTGGCATTTGTGCCTTGTCGATCTCCGTGTAATTATGCTCATTTCCCAGAATTCAGAGGTGACTGTGCCTGTTAACGCTCAAAGATGGTACCCCGGGAATTAAATTTATGAGATCATTTCTCAAAATCTTCAGATTCAACCCAAGCATCCCACTTAATGGCATGGTCATTATTAATATTATTCTTGGACCCGCCGCGCGGGGCAGAGGACGGGTGGCAAACAGAACACTGATGCATGTGGGCAGCAGCACGCCTGGCTTTTGTTCCTGAGCCATTTGGCAACCTCAGTGCTTTGTGAAATGAGCATTTCGCTTTGGGTTGGCGGGAGCTGCAAAGGTGTGGGTTGGAGGTCCAGCAGAGCAGCGCTGTTTTGGCTGTCGGGAGTTGGGATGGGAGCATTTGCATCTCCGCAGCTCTGGTGTTTAATGAGAAAACAAGTGTTAGCCCATGCGACGTGCCTTATCAGTGCACAACAGGAGGCAAAAGCAGAGGAGCAAAGCTCGGTTCTTTGCATTCCTCGTGTCCGTGCTGGAGCTGCTGAGGAGCTGAAGTGAGCACCGAGGCACGGCTCGCTTTGCTGTGCCGCCTGAGCAGACTTTTCCTCCCTTGGTGCTGTTAAAATGCAGAGCGGGTAGGGCTGCGGAGCACTGGGTTAATGTCATACACTTACACAGTGCTATTGGATGGCCCACGGCGTGGTTTTACCCGATGTCATCACCTGATTCGTCCCATCAGATGCTGTGAGCGGAGGGGCTGCGCTCCTGAGCGCTAACACAGCACGACCTTGCAGCCATGCAGCGAGCAGCAGATTGATCCGAAACCAATATCGATCCACACCACGCACAGCTGGGATCAATCCCCCTTAATATCTTCCCCTGTGCCAGTGCAGCTCGGTATCTTTGAGAATTCTCTAGTAGACATGTTTAATATGACAGCAGCGCGTATGGAGGTGTCACTCCATCAGTGCATATGTTGTGTTGGGTGGGCTGTGCTCGGAGGCTGAGATAGTGAGAACTGTCAGAAAGGAGCAATCAATAAATCAGAACGTCTCCTAAGGGGATTTGCCCATAGGGATGGGGGGGGGGGTCACCATCCCTGGGGGTGTTGCAGAGCTGTGGGGATGTGGGCAGTGGGCACAGTGGGGTGGGCTGGGGTAGGACTTGAGTTGCAACAGGTTGGGAAAAGCAGAAAGCGGAGCAGGGAGGAGCTGCTTGGATGGCTTTATGCATTTTGTATGCTGTCTGTGCCCACTGCTTGGAGCCTGTGTCAGGGAATGAGGGCCGAGTGCCCGCGGGGACACTCCACACATTCAGAAAAATGGCCCCAAATGGCCCCAAATGCAATTTCTCCACTCAATGCAGGGAAAGCCTTTGGGGCAAGAAGGGCTCAGAATGGCTCCAGCCAAGGAAGGCTCTCAATCATTGCTTCTTAATTGGGGTCGGCGTTAACAAGGGGATAAATGAGGCAGTGTGGTGAGCAGAGCAGGAGCCCACATCCTTTGTGTGCCGTGAATGGGCACTGCTGCACGGGGCTCAGTGCTGTGTGTGCACCTGACTGATGCCAAGCAGTGAGGCCGTGTGTGCAGCCATGGACCTGATAGAGAATAATGCAGCGCCGTAGCATGGAGGGGAATTGTGAATGGTTTGAGCATAAATTATGGTTCTGATTATATTTGGCAACTTCAGACTAAAAATAAACGTGGACTTTGGGGTTACAGATTGCCATCTATCAGCTTTGTGAAAAGGAGAAAAAAAAAAAAAAGGAATTAAAAGCCAAATCCGGCCATAGAAATTGCCTGGCTGTGACCTACTTATGGAAAGTCAGGTTTTTTGTTGGTTCTTTTTTTTTTTTTTCCTCCAGGATTGAACTCTGTCAGTATGGGGAGGTGTGGGCTGTGTGTGTGTAGGTTTGCTGGCCGCTGGGTGTGAGGGCATCCATTGAGCAGCCTCTGAGCAGATGCATGGGAGAGGGATGCCGTGTAGTTCTGGGCAAGCTGGAAGAGGTGGAAACTGTTTTATTTCAGTTGATGGAGGAGCGTCAGTGGCAGGCTTGCATCAGGGCATGGGACCACTCAGCGATGCACGTTGGCCTTGTTTGTTCTGTTTCACCCCAAAGCAGGAGGTTTTGCTGGAAGGCTCAGCGCTGAGGAGGCCCCTGCAGCAGTGGAGAATGCTGGCTGGGGCTGGGTTTGGGCTTACAGTTGCAGCTGATTTGGGGCAAACCGATGGTGCAAAAGCCATGGCTGGGCTTTGGGGGAGCACAGGGGCGAGGGAAGGGAGCGTGCCCCAGGAGCTGCTGCAGAGTGGCACTGCCGAGTCTCACTCTGTCCAATCTTGCTGGAAAATTGAGTCAGTATCTCTCCCCTCCCCAAATATTTTGCGCAGCAGCACCCATGGCTCCTTCTGGCGGTGTCCCTGAGAGCTCTCTGCATCCTCCCTGCTGCTCATTGCTCCCCTGCATCCCTCCATGCGATGCTCCCCGCCCCTCCTGCTCTCAATTGCTGCCAGGAGGGGGGGCCTTCAGCCTTGGAGGCTGCGAGAGGAGATAAATATGTGTGCAGAGCAGGTGTGTGTGTGCGCCCGGCTCGTTCCGCTTGTTTCCTGCCTGTTGCTTGCGAAGGAAGGAGATTTTTATCTGAGCAGGAAGAAAGCAAAGGAGCTGAAAGCAAGGCGAGGTGCTGCTTTGCAAGCATCTTCGTCCGTGCATGGCAGGCTCTGCTGCTGTGGTCAAAAAGCAGCGAAGGAAGAAAGGCTCTCTCATCCCCAGAGGAGGCTACAAAGCTCTCTTTCTCTTCCTGCTGAACCTTCACAGCTGGACTCGGTTGCTGGCTCCTCTGCTGCTGGAGCGACTGAATTATTGAAAGGAATCTTGATTTTGTTTTCTCTTTGCTGTTTTCATGCGTTGCGTTTATTGTCTATAGATATTTTTAAAGTCTGAAGCAATTACAGCTGTCAGAAAAGAGACGAGCTGTGACAGGCTGATTTATATGTACATTGCATGTGTGCAAGAGAGGGAGAGCGGGATGGGCAGGGATTCTGCTGGGCATTGGTATGCAGGAACCAGCCATTTAAATTCCTTGGGACTTGCAGAGGACACCAAGCTTCTCCTAACAGGGTTGGTTGGTGACTTTGGGTTGGGATGTCTGGAAGTCACTGCAAGCCTTTTGAGGTCCTCCTGCTCTCAGCACTGACAGGTGCTTTCTGTCCTGATGGAGGGTGCCCAGTTTGAATGTTGCTTTAGGAGTTTGCATGGCTGCAGTCCTTGTGATCCCATTGGTTTTGCTGATGAAGGAGCTTGTCACTGCCTGGGCAAAGGGAGCAGGGTGTGCGCTGAGGGTCCTGTTCATGAGGGCAGCTAGTAAGTAGCACAGGGTGGTCCCAAAAGGATGCTCCAGCAAAATCAGTGCCTCTTGTTCCTCGCTGACTCACACATCCCTGAAAATTCCCTGCTCTAGAGGAAATGCAGCTCTGCACGTGGAGTTTCATTCTGTCACAAACTCGTCTTGCTGTTTGCAGCTAGGTTTTGTGGCTGCAAAAGTTGTGAAGCCCTCCTGCACTGAGCAGGGTGAGCTGCAGAGCTCCCTCCTCCCGCTGAGGGCTGCAGAGAGCTGCTCCCTTCTCCAGGGAGCCGGGAAGTGGAGGGAGGGAATGCAGGGCAGCACGTCCCAGCAGTGCTGGATTCATAAAGCAGAGCCTTCGGAAGGGAAAGGAGTCAGGAGAGAGATGCAAAGCAATCCCCTTCTCATATGACCTATCAGCGCGCACAATAATAATAAAGCTTTATTTGATTGAGTGTTTCCTCTGCCTGGCACAGCTCATAATGTTGGAGAGATTAAATAGCACAGTTAGTGAATTAAGCAGTAGTTTACAGGGGATTCGGAGACTCCGGGGATTAGTAACGGGCTATGGATCCTTTCACATCTAGGTCACCCCTCGGAATCCAGCTCAGGTTGGCAGTGATTTAAAGCCCACAAAAATTCCCCGGTGCGGGGCGAGGGCTGCAGAGCGTGCGGCGAGGGATGGAGGAGGGAGGATTTGGGGACGGGGCACTGCGTGAGCCGGGGGTGCGGGGCTGCAGGAGCTGAAGGCAGAGCAGCTCTCTGTGGCTCCGGGATGTTGAGCTCTGAGGATTGCTCCCAGCACCTTTTGCCAGCACGAAGCTGTGCCTGGAAATATTATTAACGCGTCCGGCCGCTAGCGGAGGGAAGGAGGAACTGCTCGGCATAAGCAAATGCGATATCTGTTAAATTATGAGCTGATAAAAAGTACTCGGGGACTGCGCTTGCAGCTGGGGAGGAATTTAGCGCTGACGCTCATGTCTGTGAGGTGCAGAGGACCAGGAGGGCACCCTCCTGCCTCTCCTTGTCGCTGCCTGCATGGGTTTTTTTTTGGTGGGTGATGGGAAGTGTGGGAAAGGGGAACCATCCTGCGCCTCAGTTTCCCCTCCTGCACAGCGCCTTTGTGCCCGGGGAGGGGATGGCGTGGAAGCAGAGGGGGTAAATATCAGAGGTCGTTTGGCTGCCGGGTGCAGGTAAGCACGCCGGGAAGCGAGGAGGGGAGAAGAGGGGGGAGGTACCCCATCCCATCCCCGTGGAGCACGGTGCGGTGGGGGTTAAGGCGGCCGTCCTTCGCCTGAGAGCGCGCGCCCACTGCCTGCGCGCGGCTGTGCGGTGCTGTGAGCGTGCGGGAGCCAAAGTGCCGGTCAGTGATGGAGCCGCTGCCATGACAACCCCGGGCAGTCAGCCTGCGTGCCGCGCAGGGATGCTCCCCAGCAGCCGTGCCGCCGGGGCTGGGATGCTGCCGCCCTTCTGCACCCCGTCCTCCTGCTGCTGAGGGTGTCCGACATCCCAACATCATCCGACATCCCAACATCATCCGACGTCCCGCAGCCCGGCATCCCAGCGCCCTGCGTCCCGCCGGGACCAGCCTGCCTTTGGGACCCCGCGCTGGGGCTGGAGGAGGAGAGGGACTGCTGGGCACTCGGAGGCCTTTGCGCGCTGTGCCTTTGTTGCTTCTGGACCCGCTTGCTAGCTCGCTGCAGGGAGTGGTGGTCTTTTTCTGCCGCCTGTTGTTGGCTTTTCTTTCATTCTTTCATTCTTTTTTTTTTCTTTTTTTTTTCTTTTTTTTTTTTTTTCCCTTGTTTTTATGGACTGCCCCCGCTCGGGGAGCTGCGAACTCGGGACAAGTGTGTGTGTGCGGGGCGGGAGCGCGGCGCAGCCCCCGGCACCTCCGTGCCCAAGTGAGCCTCGGACTGCTCCCGGGAAGAGCCGGCTCGCCCAGCGTCCAGCACCTTTGCCACTTCTCCTCCTCCTCTTCCTCCTCCCCCCGGCCCTCCCGTCCTCCTCCCTCACCCGAGGATACTGGGGACTCCCTCCGGATGCCGCTCGGCAGGCTCAGTGCTCGCAGGCTGCCTTTCCAGGGGCTCTCCTGATCTCCGTGGAGCTCCGCATCGCTCGCCTCCGCGCCCGCCCCGGTGGTTTTGCTCCCCCCCCGTCCCCACACACACGCACCCCCTCCCTCCTCTCCCCCCTTTTCGCTCCCGGTGGCCTCGTCGGGTGTGTTTTTTGCCTGGTGGAAAAGTCCCTGCTGCCCAGGATGGGGGTCGGTGGGTGCTTAGCCCTGCCCTGGAGGTGCCTAGTCGTCCTCTGTCTCAGGCTGCTCTTCCTTGTGCCCGCAGGAGTGCCCGTGCGCAGCGGAGATGCCACCTTCCCCAAAGCTATGGACAACGTGACTGTGCGGCAAGGGGAGAGTGCCACGCTCAGGTAGGAGCTGCTGCCTCGGGTTGTGCTGGGGAGTTGTGCTGTGTGGGAGCTGCCTGTGCCTTTGGGATGTGCCTCAGTTTCCCCAGCTGGGGAACTAAAAAGCTGTGAGTGCCGCTCCCCTCTTTAGGGCAGTGGGGGGGATGTGGGGCTGTGTGCTGCACCCCCTGCTCAGGTCCTGCCTGCAGCAGTGCCATGGGAGCAGGGGTTGTGCCCAGCGCTGTGCCCCACTCCTGGTCCCTATTCTCGCAGCAGATGGGCGCAGTGTCCTGCTGGGGCTGCTGGGCAGGGACACGAGCAGTACGAGGCTGCATTTTAATTGCTGTGCTGGGAGCAGTGCTTGCAACTCCGGAGAGACTTTGGTATCTGCGGGGTTGGGTGTGCACAGGGGAACGAGTGGAGCAGGGCCAAGGCAGGATGACAGAACAAGGGGATGATCTTTGGTCGGACTCTCTTACAAATGTGAATCCTCTCCCTGTGTGTTTGCTGGGACTCAGCATCGTGTAGCTGTGCCTTTCAGCCCCACAGCCCCTGCACCTTCCCAGGAGGAAAGAATGGAGCAGCCATGTGCCATCCCAATGATTTTGTCTTGTGGCATGTCATGGCTGGGCCAGAAAGGTTGGGTGTGGGTGCATAGGGGTGTGTTGGATCAGAGCTCACCTCCTGGCTTCTGGTTAAAATAGCTCTTCCAAACATCTGGGCTTTCCCAAGCACCGAAAATCCGATGGATTTACAATGGGATGTCGAAGAGGGAAGGTTTTGTGTTAAGGGAGCAAAAGGTGCAGGAGCCGTGGGTATGGGCACTCTGCAAACTCACTGGGAGGAGGAGAACTGCTCTGCTTGGGGTTCCTGCCCACGGTGCCCAGCCCTGCTCAGTGTGCAGCGTGCAGACAAACCAAGCATTGCACAGAAAGCAGAGGGACAGCGGCGTGAGTCAGCACAGAGTCAGGGCTGCTTTCCTTCTCAGCGAGGCTGTTGGGTGGTGACACACGGGTGACAAATCTTGCACCTGGCTTTGGGAAGCAGCCCTGCAGACAGTATTCCCATTGTGCTTTCCCTTGGGCCCGTTGCTTTTGGGAATTATCCATCTCATGGCATTAGTTTGGTCACTGGAGAGGTGTTGCAGTGGCAGTTTGGTGGTTTTTTCCTGCTGGTGTAAGGTGGGGACGGTTGGGAGCAATGAGCCGCTCTGGCGGTGCAGCCATCGATCTGTTGTTTGGGAGTTCACTTGTTCAGAATAGCAATGCTGCCGCGTGTTTCCTCCCGCCCAGCACACTGATGCTGGGAGCACAGGGAGGGGGAAAACGATCTTCCTCTCTTTTTTCCTCCTTTCCCACTCATTTCCATGCGCGGTGGGAGGACGGCGAGCCGCAGCCAAGGACTTGGAAGGAAGCATATGTCTCTGGAGGTCCCTTTTTATGGTTCTTTCTTTTTTTCTTCTTTTTTTTTTTTTTTTCCCAGCTGACAAAAGGGAAAGCAAGCTGAAAAACTTTGCTGCTTCTGTGAAAACCCCACGAGGGCTGCAATTAGGTTACTCCACACTGGGTGCCAGCAGCCCTGCAATGCCCTCCCCGCTCCATGTCCGGCGTGCTGGTCACAGCACAATGCATAGCTGCAGGGAGCAGCTTGTGCCCAGGCCCAGCAAAGCACAGCCCCAAAGCTCATTTAAAGGTGTGCAGGCTTTGCTCTGTGTTGTTCCACAGTTATGTTTGGGTGTAATGCTGCAGGTGCTTTGGTTGGGGATGGTGCGTTTGGAGTCAGTGCTATGGGGCTGCGCTCATGTGCCTGCAAGGATGAGTCAGAGTGGAGTGGGGGCACCAGGGATGTTTGTTTCCTTCTGTATTGGGATGTCTGCTGAAGCACACAGACTTTTGTGTTGCTTTGGTCATGGTTAAATGTAAATCTGTGGTTAGATGCTGGTATAGAGCTTGTGCCTGGGGTGGTTGTGAGCGAGTTACTCTGGGGTGCAGTAGAAACTGCAGGGATGGGAAGAGGACTTGTGGATGTCCAGCCTGACTTCTCAGTGCCTTTATCAGTGCCCATGTTGGGCTCTTGGGGTTATGCTTAGGGCTTGGGGATAGCACAGGGTGCCTTTCTTCATCACACGGTCAGGGTGAGGCTGGTCCATCCCATCCCACACCTTGGTTGCATCCTACCCACCCTGGTAACAAGCAGCTCGCACCCTGTGCTTGCAGCAGTGCCGAACCCAACCCATTTCTCAGACCTCTGCAGGAGCTTTCTCAGCACCAAAACAAGAGGTTTGATTGCGGTTTCACTCTGATAGGCATCAGTCAGCACTTCCCACGCACGGCTCTGACAATGCCAGCAGCACACATGGGTGCTTGCAGGCGTCCCCATGAGTTCACAGTGCCCTGAGCAGGAGCAGGTGCAGATCCAAGCAGAGCAGCACTTCTTTCCCTGACTGCTCCCTGGTTTTCCCGATGCTTTTATTCACTTTGATTCCACCGTGAAGAGTCAAATCTGAGTTTAACAGAAGCTGAATCCCTTCTAACCCCTATGTTTCATGTGGTTTCTGTGCCCTTTGCCATTGCTCTCCACAGTGCTTTACCTGAACCTGTTTTTACAAATGCATTTTGCCTGTGTTGTGCTCTGGAAGTAATTTTGGAGAAATGATAACTTGGCAGTGAAACAAAACAAAATCCAGCATGTTTGTTTGCCTTTGACGGATACAAACAGAACCTGCCTGCTTGCTGCACAGGAGGGAATCTTCCTCACACACGGCTCTGTTCTGTGTTGGATTTGGATCCCTCCCTGCACCCACAGACCCACAGCAGAGGGGCTGCACAGCCCCATTGCATCCCCAGCGCTGCTTCTGGCTTTGCTTGCGACGGCGTTTCTGAGAGAGGAGTTGATTGCTAAAGTGACATGTCAGCAAATCTCAGCCACCTCTCCCCCATCTCTGAGATGGAATCAGCCTAAAGTGGAAGGGGGGGGGAGAAAAAACACACACACGTCATATGCATGGATTATTTTTATTTTTTCTGAGTACAATTTCCATCTGAGATGAGATGCGCTCCTGATTGCTGTGCCAGAGAGGGCTTCCCTTTATAGCTCTGCTGCCTCGAGCTCAGCGTGGCTTTTGGGGCTGGGGGCATCTTGTGCATTTCTGTGTCCATCCTAAGGCTGAGTGCCAGCTTGAGGAAGGTGTAAATCCAGCAGATGGCACTTTGGGATGGGAAGGGCTGGTAGGATGAGGATCAGAGCCTGTAGGTACACAGCTGTCCTGTGGGAAGGTGCTGGGGTGGCATTTCTGATTGCTAAGCCAGTGTTATGAGATGGAAGTTCATCTGATGTTAGGTGCCCCCCGAGGTCCTATCAGTGTGTTTGTCTCTGTGTAGCCCTTGGAACATTTGCTTTCTCTGTCTCTGTGAGTCATCTGCTTGCACTGCAGTCTTCGGTGGTGGGATGTGCCCCTCTGTTGGGAAAAGTGCAAAGTGTGTTATGCAGGGGGGCTCTGCAGATGGCCAGCAGCACCCTGCTCTCACCTGGAGCTTGGAGTCCCAGCAGTGGGACAGCCTTCACCACGACTGAGCTCAGAATCAAGCGTGGGACCTGAATCTGTGCCCCTTCTGTTGGCTTCAGGGGAGTTATCCAGCCTTGGTCTAGCAGAGCTGCTCCTCTCTTCTTCCAGACCCCCCAGCCTGCCCGTTTCTGTTTGTGGTGCTGGAGCTCAGACACCCTTATTTTCCTTCAGGAGGAAAGGGGAAAAATAGGAAGGACTTAATCTACGACCACATCAGCGGGAGAACTGGCTAATAGAAATTGTAATGAGAATACAGAGCCAAACAAACAAGCAAATGGGAAAATGCAATCCCCCCAATGCAATAAAGAGATTTATGCCGACAAAGGGGCTGATCCGGCGCTCATTAATGACACCACAAGTCTTTATCCTAACTGTAATGGACTGTGGACCAGGTTGGAAGACAGCGTCTTAGCTACAATATGCAAACTGTTGACACCCTGTGCAAGGAATAGCAATGCAGAAAGCCTTCTCCCAGCAGGAGGAGTTGGCTCTTTGTTGCATGCAGCACCTGTGCAAGGCGAATGCATGATGCCCTTGGGTGTAACGTTCAGAGGTGCAAAAGCCACTGGAAGCTGAGAGCTAGGCTGGCTGCTTGGATCTCCTTCTGCTGGAATGCCACGCATGCCTTCATTGCCAGGGCGTTAGGAATCTCGCCTTGAGTAAGGGTTCTTGGCTCTTCCCAAGCAGCAGTCCTGCTGGAAGGAGGTCTGTGGTTCACGTGCAAAATGAGGAGATGGGAGAGCAGATGGGTGGGGATGGGTGGCTGGAGGCAAACTTGGCAGCTGTGCTGTCCTCTGGAAGAGGAGCTGGTGGTGATGCTGAGATGGGGAGGGAGAGACACCTCCGGGGAGGGAAAGGACACCAGGGGTCAAAGAGGAGACGCATGAGTCTAGCTCTGCATGCCAATGAGGACAGAGTAAATAAGGAATAAAACCACCTTTCAGCACGAGCAGCTGGTGAAATATCACAGGTTTGTTTGGTGGATTTTTTTTTCCAGAGATGGGAGATTTTGACCGACTCTGCAGCCATAAATGGCTCTGACACCTGCGTCTGTTTTATCAGACACATGCAGAACCCCAGACATGATCCGAACATCCATTACTTTGGATTTTTAAGCCTGTTATTTAAAAAAAAAAAAGTCAGGATGGGTTCATTATTTTCCCAGCGTTTTGTTCTCTGTTCAACAGAACTTGGGTGCTTTTCAGTTTCTTGTACATCCCTAATAAGAAAGTGTCAGGCAAAAGAAACTCCCCAGGGTATGGAGGAAGGGAGCAGGACAGCTCTAGGTTTAGACCCACTCCCAGATCCATAGGTGATGTGGACCTGCAGGTGGGCATAGCACTGACATCTGGAGTTACATTTGGGTTCTTAGCCTGAAGTCATTCAAATCCAGTAAATTTTAGACATGAGGCTTTGCTCCTGAGTAATCCTTGCTGTGTTACATCTTTGGTGCTCTCCTGCATCCAGTACAAAGATATTGAGCTCAAAGGAAGAAAGGCCATCTCTGTGACAGTAGGGCCTGGGTGAAAGCAAAGCACATCTCTGTGGGTCCAGTGCTCACCTTGCAGGGACGTTTCCTGGGAGCTGGGCAGGGACTTTGTGCTCCAGCTTTGAGGTGGAAAATTCACACTTCAGTTCCATAAGGTTTTAGAGCATCTTATGGGAAATAGTGCAGTTTTGTCTCAGAGGGGAAGAATTCCTGGAATCAGAGTTTCCCTTTGGCTGCAAAAAGTGTTTTCCTGCACACCTCTGAGCTGCTCTGATTCTGAAATCAGTGTTTCCCTCTTACTACATCCTTCCTTATTGCTTCTTGAACTGTAGGAGCTGTTCTGCTTTGACTTGAACAAGGATTCTGTTGAATATCAGCTTGCAGAGGCCAAGCTGTAGGCTGGCCATTGCACACTGCGACCCCATTTGCTCAGCAGTTCAGTCCAAGGTGTAAATCAGGGCAGGACGTGGCGGTGTGGGGAGGCAGCAGTGTGGGTACATGAGTCCAAGGCACTCCAGTGTGCTTGTGAGATGTGATTTAGTCCTCTGCAAACACACCGTGAGGAGCTCAAGGCAGCATTACCCTTGACTTTCCTCTCCCCTCTTGGTGCTTATGCTCTGTGGCACGGCAGGATGTGGCCGGAAGGCCAAAATCCCACCTTGGGTTGTTATTGCCCTGTCGTGGAGATGGATGTTTGAGGGAGATACCTTCACTGGTGCACGTCAGCTACATCTCCTAAATTTCCCTGCTTGTCCTTGGCTGGTGGAGGACAGCAGCTGCAATCTCCTTGCTGGTTTACAGCCAGCAACACGCAGGCTGCTGATCTTGTTTAGCCAAATACGGGGCTTTGACCTCAGACACATGCCTGGGAGCAGCACATGAGACACTGTGGCCATCTATAGATCCACCTGCACTGTCTTGGTGGCCTCCATCCAGTTAAATGGCCAAGATCACAGGGGGTTGAATACCAAGAAAAGACCAAAGGCTTGATGGCCAAGAGTCACATGGGAGAAACTCTATCCTCCATGCTAGGACCCAGCCTCAGTATTAGGGAGCTGCATCACGAACCCATAGAGGTGCTGGATGGAAGGGTGCAGAGCAATGGCCTGGTGCAGCCCAAAGGATGGGATGGGGATGTGCCCTCTCTTATCACTACTTCTCTTCGCCTTGGCAGCTGTCAGTAACTTAACTAAGCCATGGCTGGGCTGGGTGCAAGCAGAGATCTGTCCTGGGAACCTCTTGCTTATCATACCTGTCCTTTTAGGAGCATGTTTCAAAACTTCGTGCTTCATACTTCTCCTAACAAGCGTGACTGGGGGTAGGATGCTGATGTCTCTTTCTGTGATGTGAAGTCTGGATTTCAATCTCTCATTTTTCAGCACTTCCAAACCGCCCTCCTCTGGTACTGGGGTGGTTTATCCCCACCATTGGGTTTTCCTGCAGTCAGCACCCATAGCCAGGCTGTGCTGCGCTGATGTGATGCAGGCAGTATAGAAATCGGCACATGATATCTCCCTCTCTACGCTGCTGTAAAATTAGCTTCATCTCAAGTGGCAGAAAATGATCATATCCTCGCTCGAGGGCGATGAAGAATATTCCTGAGTCACTGCTAGTGATGAAACAGGCAGAAAATCCAGAGTGATACACAACTGCCCACTCAGTTTTAATCGCCGAGGCCATTTGCTGCTGCAGAGCCCAGGGAAGCGCTTCCTCCTCCTCTCCTTCATCCCCATCCATCACCCGCAGTGCCGGTCCCAGCAGCCAGGCCACGAGCAGCGAGTGTTCCTTTGTGTTCCCTGGGAGGAGAGGAGGAGGCAGAAGCTTTGTTTCCATAAAGTACAGGAGGAAATCAAAGCAACCTCTGTTCCTCAGTTCTCCTCCTGTAATTCTGCAGCCTACTCCCAGCTCACCCTCATCCCCACAAATCTCCCCTCTGCTCATGGCTCAGAAGCAGCCCTGTGCCCATCAGCTTTAGTTCAAAGCTTTCTCCTTGGGTTTTTATGTTGCCGCCTTGGAATGAAGCACCCTCTTTCCTGCAAGTGCCAGCTCAGCGCTTGGGAAACGCCTTGCCAAATTTGCTGGTGACTAGGCCAAGAAAACCCTTCAAAACACTGCTGATCAGAAGCAGAGCGCAGCAATGCTTTCGTTCCCTGCATATGCTCACTGGCAGCTTGTGAGAGCTGAGCACTCCTCGAAGGAGCTCCTGCAGCCACGCTGTGCCATGCCGTGCCGTGCCACACTGTGCCATGCTGTGTTCTGCCATGCTGTGCCATGTTGCGCCATGCTGTGCTGTTCTGTGCCACGCTGTGCCATGCTGTGCTGTGCCATGCCATGCTGTCCCTACCTCCAGCTTGCACGTGCACTGGAGATGTAGGGTCTGTAAAGGCTCTTAGGACTTGTCAGTGTTTATCCCTTAACCTGATTGTAGATGTTTTCTATCCTGCACATTTGCCAGGGTATGCTATTCAGACAAAGCTCTCCTGGTGTCACACTTCTGCTAGCATAGCTTAATGTCTCCCACAGCCTGCGAGGGGAATACGCACCGCTGGCAAAAGCACAGATGCGCAGGCATAAAAGTGTCAAAGCAGGGGTTTTGCCAGCTCAGAGCCATTGCAGCAGCTCGCTCCACAGATGCAGCCTGCCACACCAGCAAAGCTTTTCCACACCAATTGGCCAAAGCCAGGCAGGTTCCCCCAGACCCCCACTCTCCTCTCCATCATCCCCCAGCTCTGCACGCCGTGCACTGATTTGTTGCGACGATGGTGGCAGTGTGAGCAGGTGCAGAGCTGCAGGACGTGCTCCAAGCAGCTCGCTTTGGAGGTTGTTCCAATGTGCTTTATCCTGTCTGCACACGGTGCAATAAACATGTGTTTTTCCTCCTTCTTTATTTCCCCATCCCTTCCCCAAAGCCATCCAGATGCTGGCTGCTGCCTTTTGGGTGAGGCTGCACTTCAGGGCGGTGGGCGTTGAGCTGAGTAGAGGGCTGAGCAGTTTGGGATTGCTGTGTGTTGTGATGACCATCTCATGCATTCTGCACATGCCAACCATTGGCACGCATGGAAATCTATCTGTATTGCTATAGGGGTGTAACACACAGAAATTGAGTGTCTGTCTGTGTTGGTATGGAGCTGTAACACGTGGGAGCTGCATATCTATCCATATCGGTATGGAGGTATAACACATGGATTCTGAGTATCTGTATCAGTGCAGAGGTATAACACAGGGAAACGGAATATCTATCTGTGTAGTTAAAGAGGTATATGGGTATAGAGGTATAGAAATATGTAGGTATAGAGATACAGAGATATATAGTTGGTGCACAGCTAATGAACTGAGATAGATACGGTGCAGGGGAGCAGTAATTCCTGCAGATACCTATGGAGAGATGCAGGGTGCAGAGCTGCAGGCAGTGGGAGCGGTGCAGATGGAAAGCACCTGCAGGGAAGCAGTGCTGAGGTGGAGCAGAGTTGGTTGGGGGCACCTGGGGGAGGTGGGGGGGTCGGGCATGGAGAACTGCTCTCATCTTTCCTGTGTGCTGCCAAGCGCTGCGCATCGCTCCTGCTGTGATTGTGAAACAGCCCTGGAGAAATCGGGGATAACAAGGGAGGGAAGGCTGTGGCTTTGTTAGTGGCATTTATTTTGTTTTCTTTCCTGGCACGAGAAGGAAGAAATAAAGTTGGATTTCAAGTGGGGTTGTTGCAGTAATGGGGGGAAATGAGAAATGCTCTTCAGCTGCCTTCTCCCTCCTCGCGGCCCCATAAATAACCCTTCTCACACAGAGATGGCTCGGCTCTTACTTAGAGAGCCCATTTTGGCTGCCTTTATTTGTTTTGCTGCAGCTCAAGGACTGCTTTCATGAGAGCAGAGCACCTTGTTGGGGCCCAGCAGCCCTGGGGCTGCTCCTCGGAAAGCCAAATGTCCACAGCTGGTTTTTGGGGAGCCCCTGTGTTTGCATGGCATGCTGCTGTTGGTTCCCTGCTTTCCAGCTGTGCCCTTTGTAGGTCCTTCAGCAGCATCCAGTCTTCATAAAACTGTGCAGTGTCTTTATCCAGCAATGGAGCAGAGCTTGCAAATTGCATCTGGGGACCAGGGGACAAATAGTTCAGTTGTGAGATGGGATGGATCTTCATCCGAGGAGTTTTGGGCAGATGCAGTGTAATTCAGCCACAAAGTCAGTCAGCCCTTCCTCGTGAACCTGTGGAAGCAGGGTGTAGGAGGTCATGTCCTCTGCATGCCCTTTTTCCACTTCACCATTTCTGCTGATTTTTGTTGGTCAACTGATTTCTTGCAAGTTTTAGAGAGGGCTGGGAGTTACATGCCTGTAACTTCCATGTGAGGCAGGTAGATGTCCTCAATGATCCTTATGGGCTCCTTCCAACTTGGGATATTCTATGATTCTGTGTTGACAGACCCCATTAGCTGTCTGAAATAATGTAGGAATGAGCCCAACTCTTGTTTGAGACACTCAGGACTCACAGGATAGGATTTTCAGGGTTGGAAAAGGCCACCAACATCATCAGGTCCAGCCCCAATCCCCATAAGAATTGGCACAACATGGGATTTGAGGGAAAAGAGGGCTTCAGTCTGCACTGGTGTCACCTAAGGTACCCAAATGTGTAGGAAACCATTGAGGTGTGCATGGAAGTGCTCGTTATGGGTGCGAAGATGGTGTGGTGTTGACAGGGACAATCTGCCAATCCTGGTGTCAGGAAGCAGCAGCAAAAAGCTCAGGGTTTTGTTCTGACCGCTGCTGATATCCAGTGGGAGATGCTGCACTCTGCTAGAAGATGGCACCAGCTGGTGTCTGTGGCTTTGTTGGAGCTGGCTGGCTCACCCTTCATTCAAGGGGGGAAAAACAGCACAACAGCAATGACAAGGGGAAAAAAAAAAAGAGCCCATAGCTCGCTTTCCAGAAGTTCCTAATGCTGCAACAGGCAAAGTGTCGGAGATAAAAGAAATAAAAAAGCGAGGGAAAGAGGGAGAAAATGCGTTTATGAGCTCTCAAGCTAACAGCATGCAACTCTCATATTATTTTTCCTTCTTAGCCTTTGAAACAGCACAACGGCCCGGAGCCTTCCCGGCAGATGGACAATGTGCATGCCTTAACCACTTAACAGCCATTAGCCTAATTTCACATACTGGAGCCAAATTAAATAATAAGTAAGAGGCTATGAAAAGCTGGTTTGGAGCCTGTGTTACTGCCTTTCACTTGATAACCTTCTCATAAACAGATGCTCTCTCTCTACCCTATTAACCTTGTCTGAGAGCAGGGGGGGGGTTGGCGAAGCAAACAAGCCAGACCCCAATGGTGAGAGCCAGGCCAGATGTGTGTTTGGGGGGGGCAGATGTGTGGGGCCAGATGTGCAGGTCTGCAGTTTCCTTGCCCCCCCATAGCTGCTGAGCAAGAGCCCGTTCTGTGGTTGCATCCAGGTCGTTTCTGCGTGCCAAAAGCTTCATGTGGCTCAGCGAGCCCATCTGCACTGCTGGGAGAGGCTGCACGGGGCTGGGGACAGCTCTGCTGTGCTTTGGGGAGCCCTGCCTTGGTTCTGCCACGTGAAGGTGAAGGCGTTTTGCTGCTCATTCCCCTCTGTGCCCATGAAATAGGAGCGGCAGCACATGCCTTAGCGTGGGGAATTTGTGAGTATTAATTAGCAAGCAAAACACTTGTGACATTAATGTGGTCACGGGAGGGTGAGGCAGTTGCAGACATGCACAGAAGCGACCGGTTGTGTATTTTGCAAAAGATTTTGGGATGGTTGCCATATTTCTGCGCCGACCTCCACCGTTTCCCATCACTCTGTGCCACGCACCTCAACTTTGGACCACGTGAAGCACCAACCCCAGCATTACTGATGGCTCTGCAGGCATTTTGGGCGCAAAGTTTGACTTGTTAGTAAACTATCTCAATTTAAAAAGGGCAGATTGACGGGGAATAGATGGGCAGCCCCTCCTAGCACAGCACACCGGTGCCTGCAGACAGCGTGATCCCACCGGCTGCTTTTCCAGCTGCAGTAGATGGGAGCTGCTCTGCTGGCTGCAGGCTTCCAGCAGTTTCTTGCTGCTGAGCTCGTTGCAAGGCGAGGTCCTGAGAAGAGACATGACCGCTTTGCTCGCATGGAAATGTGACTTTTGTTCCTTGTTGGTTTTGCTCCTTCCTCTAAGCTGTCACACGGGCTCTGCTTTCATATGCAAAATCCGTCATCTGCTTGGCACGGCAGCCAGCTTTCTTACAAGTTCGCTTCATTTTGGTCCAAGCAGGAGTAAATTACTGCAGCCTGTGGCTGGGACTCCGGGAAGGGCTCTGTGCTGGTGGGCTCTGAGCTTCCAATGAGGCTGAATCTCATTTTGTGTGGCCTTTCCCTCCACGGGGCAATGCAGAGTCCCTCTCCTATACCTGGCTGCCTGTCTGTACGAGACTTGCAGGTACTTAATGTCTTTGAGCCATCTGTTCTTCTGTCAAATTTAGTTAAAATTGGCCAAAGACTTCACAAATTATTGGGGAATATTGCTAGACAGAGGCACGCAGGCGAAGAGCACAAATGCAGAAGCTCATTCCAGTAGGAGTCTGGGCTGAAAACACACCAGGGGATATTATGCAGAGACGAGACAGCTGGAGAGATGGGGTCTGCATCCAGCCTTGCCCCGGTGCGGGGGATGCTTGGCTTTGTGCTTAAGGCTTGGGTCTGTTTTGGGTACTGCAGAAAGCTCTTGTGCAGAGATGGATTTTGCTTTGGGTAGGATGCGACCCTCGTTCCCAAGGCACTGGGGTACCCAGAGCCTCTGGGGCACCCAGGAGTTGGATGCCTGATTTAAGCAAGGTTTGTGGAGAGAGAGGGAATAGCCATCCCTCCAAGTGTGCCTAACCTCTTAAGGTGACCCTACTATAGAGATGCCTTTCTCTTCTTTTTGATGTAGATGACCAGCGTGGGCTAAGGTGAGATGGAATGCATCTGTCACAGGGGAGAAAAAGCAAAGGCACCGGCAAAAAGCCCCCTGGAAGGCTGGGTGGCTCTCAATCAATTAGCATTTTGGTCGGAGCACAGAAAAGCACGAGCAATCTGGGATACTTGCTCGTGTAACTGCAGGTGTCTGGGATGATGGATGTCTGCATCTGAGCGTGTTGTCTAGTCCCCCTTTGCAATCGCTGGAGAGCAATGGGCCTTTTTAGGGTGCAATCCATCCCAGTCTAAGGCAGATGCCTAAAATAGGTCAGACAGATTGTGTCCTAGCAGTGCCTTTTTCTCTCCATTTGCTGTAAAATGGGGTCCAAATGGCTAGCTTGCATGTCGATGTGATAAATCCCCACCCAAGCATTTAGGAGAAGAAATAGGATCAAAAAAAGGAAATATCCAACATTGATCAGAGTGTGGTATGAGAGCCAAGCGTACAATTTCAGCGAGAGAGCTGCAGAGAAGTACCAGATACTTCATCAAGCAGAAGAGGGGCAAGAACAGAGGGTTTTTTTGGTGTTTTTGTTTCATTACATTTTCGGGGTTTTTTTGGATGCTGAGTCCATCTGCATCTCATCCCTCTAACTTCCAGAAGCCTCAGCTAAGCAGTTCTGGAGGAGGCTTGTCATTAGGCTTGTCATTAGCTACCTCACACAGCAACCTGCGAGTTCATTAGTATTCTTTTAGTGCTAACGAAATGTCCGAGCTGCATCTTTTCTGCATGAGAGGCTGAAATGCTTTAGCAGTAAGGGAAAACCAGAGCCAGTGCTGTGCAGACCACCCGGAGCAGCCCTGCTCTGCCAGCAAAGCACTGCTTGTGTCAGCGTGGCAAAGTGACCCCCAGGAGCAAAAGCAAAAAGCTGGTGCAAAGGGAATTTTGTCTGTATGAATGCATCTGCAGCCTTTATAAATGCATCTGTAGTGAGGGCTCTGCTAACAGGGCTGCTGGAGTTGAGGTTTGTGCAGAGGGCTGCCAGCACCTGCAGGTACCAGTAGAGCATGGAGGGCTGTGCTAAGGATGTTCTGCCTTCTCCTGCTCCTGTAGGAACCTAGCAGGCTGCCTGGTCCTGCTGCATGCTTTGGGTTCCTGCATGCTGGCATGATGGAGGGAACTCGGGTGCACGGGGTGAGAAGGGAAAGTCAGCAGCAGGGCCATCGTTGTGCCCTGCCTGGCTAAGAGGCTTTCATTGATTTTTATTTTCTTCAATGGAAACAGAACTGACATCCATTAACCAGCCTCGCAGCCTCTCCGGAGCAAGGGATGGAGGTGGCAGAGGCTTTATTGCTGATTTTTCCTTGTTGGTTCATGCATTGCTCTCCTGCTGCTCTCTGGTAATGCTCAGCAGCTCAGGCTGCGACCTGGGAGGTGCAGAAAGCTTTGAGAGAGGAGCAGGACAAATAGGAGGTGGGAGTGAAGCTCTCCTAATCTGACCTGTCTCCAGCCTGTGTCTGTGTTTTGCAAGGCCCTCTACTTACTTAACAACCTTAGTCATCCTCAGGTAGCTCTGCCAGCAGCCATGGGTAAGATAGATGGGGGAATCCATCCCGTCTGGCTGCGTGGTGCAGCTCTGATGCTTTTGCTGCCTGCAAAGCCTGAGTGATGCAAACAGGTTGGGATGGTGAGCAGCAGGATGCTGAGGGAGCTCCCAGTTGTGTCAGTGGGAGATGGGTGCCGCCCCACTAATTGAATTGCTTGAGCTTCATCTCAGGTTTGTCTAAGGAGAAGGCTTGAGGCGGCATGGAAGCAAAAGAATTAATATGTATTTAAGTTACAGTGTAGATGGAGCTCGTGTAGATCATGTATAAATCCACATTTGATGTCAAGATTTTGCCTGCTGAACTCTCAGCATAATATTTTGCTCAGCATTGGCTCTATGTACTTCTCCCCCTCACTTTTGGTGTTCGTGTTTCCCATCAGGGGCTGTCACTGCTCTGCAATCACTGCGCTTCGTATTCCATTGCAGTTTTCTTTGGGGGGTTGGTTTTTAATATACTGCTTATGAGGAAGCCTGATTTTGGAGCAGCAGAGCACTTCTGCAAGGGGAAGAGCTCAGGAAATAGCACAGAAATGAACAAACACCGTGAGGGGAGGAAAGGATTGCTGGACCTTTTTGGCCAGTGAGTGCTGCAGAAATACCTTTGGGTTTCAATGAAGGAGTGGTCAGTGCTGTTATGTGCCTCTGTTTTGGGAAGGACAGGAGCTTCCTATGGCTCTCCATTCCCTGGGTGCTTGAGAGATGCTGAAGGTCCCCACGCGTGCCACGCATCAGTCCTGCTCCTTTCCTTGTCACTGTTATGGGGAAGTTGATTAAATCAATTAAAACCTCTCTCTTGTAGATGGGGTCCTGGTGAGGATGCTCTGGGTGTCGTTCTCTGTGTTTTTGCCTTGACCTCATGGCCACTCCAGTGACCTGGTGACAGTGTGTGGAGGGGGAAACCCAGGAGCTGGAAATGGGCTTTGTGCTTGGTTGCTTTCCTGTTTGGTGCTCTATATATATAAAAAATGCATCAGAGAAAGAGCGCTTGGCTTAAAGAGTGCCTGGATGCCAACACCATCTCTGTTTGTTTCCCTTCCTTTAACAGAAGCTTTGTAAAATTTTTATGAAGCATTAATGGATGGGAGATTTTCCTCAATCTGATTTTATAAGGTGAGCAGTGAGGACCACCCCCTGCCCATCCAGCCTGGCTTAGCACTGTGGGACAGCCCTGCAGCCATTCCTTGTGGGAAGGGGAGCGCTTCCAACCCTGCTGGTGCTGGGGTGGTGGGTTCAGGAGTGCTGGGGAAGCAGAGGGATGCGCTGGGGATGGAAGTGAGCCGTGAGCATGAGGATGGTTTGTGGAGGAAAGCCAGGTAAAGGTGAGCTCATGTTGGGGGAGAAAGGGTGAGACAGCATCCCGAGCATCCTTGTCAGGCTTTCCCTTCAGCACGTTGGAAATGTGCTTGCAGGCAAGAGCTTGATCAGAAGTGATGGATAGGAGGTTTCGCTCTTTCTTCTTTTTCCTTCCTTGCTTTTTAAATCTTCTGTGCTCAGCGCTGTTATCCTCCTTTCAAGGGGGAAGGCTGACCTGGCAGATGCAGAGCCTAAACCCAGAGGCTGTGGTTCTACCGTGGGTTTCCAGGCAGCGCTGATGGCACACAGGGCACTTACAGCACTGCCTCGAGCTGCTTTCCTTCAAGACTGAGCTGGTGAGGGGAGCAAACAAGTCCTGGCAGCAGCCCCGAAGAAAACCATGGAAAACATCCAGCTCTGAGGAGCTTAATGGGAAGTTATTAGCTTGAATGTCCTCCTTATTGTGGAGGCCGGGCTGCCTTATCATCCTGACAGCTCTGAGAGATTGATGTCCCTATGGTGGGAAGCCGAGCAGTGGTTTTGTGGTTCACGGGAGCCTTTGCTTGGGTTGACCTTCCCTCTGGCCAGTGAGCGTGGCTCCAGGGAGAAAATAGCAGAGGTGGATGGGGGGAACAGAGGGGACAGAAAATCCCAATGGTATTTGGTGGTGTTTGGAGCTGTTTGGTGCTGTGCTGAAGCTTGCACTCACATCCCATTGCAGAGCAGTGCGTTGTGGTCACTGGCGTTGGCTCATGCTGGGGTGCCCAGTGAGGCTTTCTTGCTTTACTAAATTAAAAGTGTGATAAAACTGACTGCGCTGGGAAACGTAGTGCCTGGCCAAGAGCGAGTTGATATATCTGCAATTACTGCAGGTGGAGTGCAGTGAGATTTATCTTAAAGGAGAATAAAGTCACTGTTTTGGGGGAATAAACCTGGTGCCATGAGCCTACCAACATTGGCAGACAGATGGTGGCAGGAATGGAAACGGCATGCAGCTCTTCCATCCCGGTCCTGCTTGGCATCTGGATAAGACCAAACCATAGAATCTTAGACACAGCTGTGCCACAGCTGTGTGCTGTGCTTTCCTGGGGCTGATAATCGACTCCTTAAACCTCAGCTCCTGCATTACCTTTCTTTCCAGAGGAGCTCTTTGTAGGCATCGTGCTCTGCTCTGAAATTATTTTCCAAGTAGTTTGGAGGGCACTGTTGGGAATAAGAGAGGACACGTTCCACGTGGTAGCAACAAGCATCCTGGGAGAGCTCAATCCGGGAGACAAGGTGCTTTGGTGGCAGGACATCGTGTGAGCTACGGAGATTTCCTGGCCGCAGTCTCCCCAGGGAGGTTTAAAACTTTTAGTGCCTTCTTGCTTGGATGTACTTAGCAACAAAGAGATGTCAATTATTTAAAGATACAGGAAGACATGAAAGCCATTAGGAAGGGACTTGGCACCCCCGGAGACACTGCAGTCTTCTCCATGCTTCCCCCAAAGTGCGTACGGAGCCGGCTACAGAAAGCTGCAGTGGCAGAGGAGCTTGGGTTGACACAAGCAAAGTAATGACCTTGGGTCAGAGCTGGCTTGCAAGCAGCCCCAAAGCTCTGGTTTGCAGTCTGGGAGCAGTGAGGGACTCTTTGTAGCTTGGTGTTGTCCTTAAGGGAAAGCAGAACATCCAAACACGAACAAGGCAGGCTGATCCCTTAAGAGGAAATAAGGCAGAAGGGTTTTATCCAGCCCTGTAGCATCTCCTTGAAGGAGGGCTGGCCCCGTGCAGTATACAGACATGCAGCATAAGGAGAACCTCAGCTGCATTTCTTGTGTTTCCTTGGCTCATCATCCTGCCAGGAGTCTGAATTTATGTGACGCTTGTTGAGCTGCAGAGGTATCTCAGACCAAAGCCAGGGATTGGGTATTGTCAGTTTTGAATATGCAAGTGCAGAGCTGTAATGTGCTCAGGAATGACTCATGCTCTGTCTTACACACTGAAATCAACTCTAACAAGGCAGGCAGCAGCTCAGGACAGTGCCAGGTTGGATATTGGGAAACATTTATTCTCTGAAACAATGGTGCTGCACAGCACAGCTGCCCAAGGAGGGAGATGGGGGGATCACCATCCCTGGGGGTGTTCCATAATAACTGAGAGATGTGGGCAGGGGGCACGGTGGCATGGGTTGGAATTGGACTACATGATCTTAGAGGTATTTTCCAGCTATTACAATTCTATGAGCATTGGCCTTTCCTGTTGCTTCTCCAGGACTTGTTTCTTACATCTGGTCACAATGGGGAATCCCACAGCCTGGCATGCTTTCCCCTCTGCTTGCCTGGCCACTCATGCTGGGGGAGGGCAATTTCACATGGGCACCTGGTGCTGCTCACAGGAAGGTCCTGGTTGTCTGTGGCACAACTCCACCTGGGACAGTTGTCACCATTTTGCATTGCGTCGTGGTTGTGCCGTAGCTGTGGAGATGGCATTTTTTTGCAAGGAGAGCTGGCTTACAGGGAGGGTACTTAGGAAGCTGTTTTATGCAGAGAGGAATTTCTGATCAGAGAGAGATCTCGGTGGTTTATGGAGAGGTTAATCTCAGCGACTTCAGCCCTATAAAACTTAGTCGTGTAATCAGCCTCTGCAGTGATTGCAGAGCAGCAAGCAGCTTTCTGAGAGCTATCTGCAGCAGCGTAGGGATGGACAGCAGAGGAAAGCAGCTCCCAGGGTCATGAAGAAGCCCTCCCCCACTCAGTCCTGCAGCAGAGCTTGAGGGCGATCCAAGCCCCAGGTGATGCTGTCTCACACCCAGTTTGGAGCAGGCTGCCTGCCCACCTGGCTGCTGCAGCACAGCGTGCAGTGCTGAGTGCTGAGGCTGCAATTAGCGCAGTCCCAAAGCTGGCAGCACTGATTGAGAGCTGTGCTCTGCTGCTTTGTCCCCAGCAGCACGTCGGGTTGTGGCTGCTTGTGATGCAGGACCCCCATTCAGACAAGAGCCAACGTTTTTGATGGCTTACGCATTCCAAATAGCATTTTATATTTTGCTTTTGTCGGGCCAAGGCATGGCTTCTGGTGTCTCCCACACTTCACTGTTGCTCTTACCTACATGTTCCCTTCCTGTTGGCCATCCCAAGTTGCCAGGCAGGTGGAATCCCAGTTAAACATTGGGCTTTCAACCCAGCGATGACCACGCTTCATCCGTGGGCAAAGCAGATCCCTTTGTGCCGTTGGACCTGTCATAATGAGTAAATAGAAGATGAGTTTAATTGCAGTTTGAGTGGAGATGGTGGTCAGATAGCACGTCCCAGGAGCTCCCTGCCTGGGCTGAGGATGGAGGAAGAGCCAATGGGCGACCACCAGGTCTTCCACAATGGCAAAATCTCTTCTCTACACAGAGCAAGCACATTTGATTTATTACAACGAGGTCTGAAAATAGTACTGGAGCAGTGGGAGAATTAAAAACATGCATGGCATGTATATGATACAGAATAACTAATCTCTCCTGACACTTACTGTCAATCATGGGAAAAGAGAAGATAACTAACTCTGCCTCTCATGTTCTCTGGTCTGCAGTCTTCAGTCATGAAGATAAATGTCAGGCATCAGCTGTCCTTTAGTACAGCCATATCCTGGCAGGCAGCAAGGTTCCAGCAAATCCTTGTGCTGGAAGGTGTGTGGAGAGCAGCTCACACCCCAAAACCCTCAGGATGAACCCTTGGGATGGCTGTCAGAGCATGTTGGGCCCGAAAGAGAGGGATGTGGATGTGCAGAGATATGGATGTGAGCTGGGGCTCAGAGCAGCCCCTTTGGATGCCCCTGTCCTACATGCAGCAGCCTTTGTGCTCAGCCTGATGTGGGATCTCTTCTGGTGACAGCCAGATCCAATTCCATATGCAAACCCTTTTTTCTGAAGAAGTAATAATGCCTTTTTAGGTCATCTGAAATCATTTTCCCATTCATCCTAGAACTCTCAAATTATTTCTGAGGAAAGGGAAAGCATGGAGAAAGATTAAGATAAAAAGGGCTTTTTTTAATTTTATTTTTGAATGTTTCATTTGAAATGAGGGAAGGGGGCAAACACAGCTCTTGTCGATTTAAATTGAACTGCTTAACTCGAGTTGTTTCAGAAGGAGCCTTACGTGAAGGAGGTTTGGGCTCAGTCACAGAGGAGAGAAAATCATATTTTGGAGCTGGTTTTTTTCATTATTGGGGGTGAGGAGAGCATCTCCCCAGCTTTGTTCCCCATACAGAATGAGGCAGAGGAGAGGCATGAAGACCAAGGAGCAAAATTGTGCCCTCATTCAGTGGTGCAGGGGGGGAGCGTGGCTGCAGTAGACACCCAGGCATTTGGGGAAAGTGTTTATTGACATTTGCAAACATTATTTCCCTCGTAGAGGTGCCTACAAGGGCAGCGTTAGCATTACCACTATTAATAATAAATAACAGTAGTACAGTAAAATGTGTGCTTCTGTATTCTGTGTCATTCAGTGCATCTCCCCATGCTTTGCAGAGGAGAAATCTAAGCACGTGCGAGGAGGGTAAATATGAGATGGGGAGGTGAGATGGAGATCAGGCAGTGCTTGTTGTCCCCTTTTGTCCTTATTCCTCCTGGCATTTTTATTTCCCATTTTAACCCAGATCCGGGCTGCTGGGGCTGCAGGTGGATCCGTGTGGGTCGTTTCTTATCCAGAGAGCAGTGCTTCACTGCACAGCTGCCCATGGAGGGGGGGTCACCATCCCTGGGGGTGTTGCAGGGCCGTGGCACTGAGGGATGTGGGCACGGTGGGGTGGATGTGGGGATCTGAGAGGTCATTTCCAACCTGAACGCTTCTGTGATTCCTTCGTTGCTGCTTCCCCCAAAGGATCTGAAGCTGTTCCACGCTGACTTAATGATGTGAAATAAGGGGGAGACTCCTGAAGCCACCTGGCTGTTTGGATGCTTCATTCTCTCCAGCGCTGAGTTAAAAAATGGGGGATATGTAATAAGAGGGGTGTGAGATGTCCCTGAGAAATGGGCTCCATCCTCCTTTTGGGAGGGTGACTCATCGTCCCCAGCATTTCTCAGCAGCTGTGAGGGCACGGAACTTTTTTGGAGAGAAAATGAGATCCTTGTGCAATCACATGATTCAGGGAGCTGGCACTTTTCAGTGGAAGAGCACTAAAAATAACAGGGCTGGGTGACAGGATAGTAGCACTTTGGGTTGTTTTGCATGCTGAAAGGCTTCTTGCCAGCCCTACGGAGAGGGGTTGAGGGCTTTGCCCTGTGGTGACCCCGTGGCTTTGGGGTGAATTTGGGGTGAAAGGATTTGGGGTGAGAGAAGAATGGGTAGGGAGGAAAAAGGGGTGGAATGACAGCAAGAGGGACGGGCACAGCATTCCTTGAACTTGTGCCCGGTGGGCTGAGATGGCATTAAAAGAAGACAAAAGGAGAGAGACGGGGTGAGAAGTACAATGACTTTAATTTGTAGGCAGAGACTGTTAAGAGAGGGGGAAAAAAAAGAAAAAAGGAGTACTTTGGGTTCTTTTATTCATCACTAACCATAAAAGGCCCAGACTGTGTTGCCAGTGGCTTTAAAATCCAGGACCCCATTAAACCTTCCTTGATAGTAACTCAGCATTTGGAAACATGACTTAAAGGAGGAGTGAGAGTGTGCAGGGGGGGTGGAGGAGCTGCTTTAATCATGATTTGGGGTGAAAATCTTGCTTTTCTGCCATTCTGGGGGAGCCAGGGGCTCTGTCTGCCTGTTGGCCTGTTGGAGCTGAGTAGGATCAGCATTGCCCTGACTGCATCCCAGGGTGCTGCCCTGCTTGCCCACAGGTATGAGATCAGGATTTATGCCCGCTGCTCCCAGACCAGCTGCAGCTCAGGGGAGGGTGCACGGAATGCAAGATGAGGTGGGAGAGACCAGCAGATAAAGGCGATGGGTAGAGCCAGCAGCAAAAGGCTCTTTGGATTAAATCCCTTGATCACAACCAGCAGGCACGTTCCTGTCTGGTTTGAAGCACACACCAGGGTGAGGGCTTGGTGTCGCAGTTTGGCTGCTTTGAAGTGGGCTGAGATGAGGTGACGGATCCATTCCCTGCCCTCTGCCTCTGGTGTGGCTGTGCACTTCTTTCTCCTCAGGGGAAATAGGAGAAACCATTCATTTCTAGAGCAAAGCTTGGATGCGGTATGCAAGGCTGTGCCACACCACGTCCATTGCTCTGTGTGACAGATCCCAGTGCAATGGGGTGAAGAAATGGCTCTCTGGGGAGATGCAGTCCATGGTGACCCCAAAGCCCTGAGGGTTTCCCTTCTACCAGGGATGCACTACCCCAGCGTGAGCATCCCTCCTCCGAGCCAACATGGGGAGAAGGGAAGGGCTGCAGTGGATCTTGGGCATGCAGTTAGCCCTTCTCATCAATCCTATCTGAGCAGCTTCGGGTTTCACCCCATGTTATCTCCACTGTGGAGCAGGAGTGACTGATAGCCGTCCTATCAGCTTGCTGTGCTTGAGGGAATGGGTGCTGCCAGAGGGATGTGGCTGTGGCCAAAGCCCCATTGGGGATGCAGCACAGTGAGCGGGGCTGGGGCACTGCTGAAGGGTCAAGGGGAGGGGTGTAGGGTGAGCTGCTTTCCCTATGGAGGTTGGGAGCTGCCCCCTCTAGATGTGTGCCTTCCCCTGTCTGAGCCAGACACGGTGTCTGCAGACTGTTCCTTTGTCTGCTTTAAAGGAGAGATGACAAAAAACAAGATTAACCTGCAGAAATTCATGCTTCTGTCATCGCTTTCTCTTCCTAATGGAAACACAGAGGATCCTAATCAGTCAGTGGTTGTTAATGTGGCAAAAATGCTCATCTGGGTGACTTGTCTGGGAGAGACGAGGCGGTTTCACGTTCAGTTATAGATAGGGGTGGTTGGGAGGTACTGGCAGCTCTGCCACTGGTGCACTGAGGAGGTTTTGGATTTGAGGGGTTTGCATCCCTGCAGCAGGATAAAGAGCTGCTTGGGACCTCACCCTTTCCATGGTTGTAAGGAATGCCCAGAGAATGCTGCAGTCCACGAGGTCTCGGCCAAAATCCGGCATTTCCAAAGGGCTGAAAGGAGAGGAAGGAATCCCATTAGGATCTCTTTGAAAGCTCCTTTTCCCCCAAGCATGCCAGGCACTAGTTGCCCTCAGTTCCTGTGCTCAGAGCCTAACAGGCTTGTGGAACATCTTTAAGTATTACTGGGGGATTTGGCCTGCTGGAAGCGGGCAGGCTACAAAATCCCAGCATTGTTGTGCTTGGCAGGGGCACCATGCTCTTTGCAGAAGGGGAAAGGCTTTGTCCTTTGCTAAAGCTTGAGCAAACTTCCATTAAGAATTAACCAGAGTCCACCGCATTTCAGCACTCTCTGATGGCTTCCCTCGTGTTTGCCATGCTTTGCTCGTGGGCAGCTGCAAAGCATCCATTTTCCTAGAAAGATTTGCTTCCATCTGCTCTATCGACTTCCATAATGGAGTTAAGACCCCCCTGCTTCCTGAGCCAGGGCACGGAGATTATCCTGCTAATAGAATCCAAGGCAACCCCTCAGCTCCCAGATGGCTCTTGACAGTTGCTGGGTGATAGAATTCGCTCCAGAAACAAGAAGCTGGTCAATCTGGCCCAATCCGTAGCACCCACTGTTGGAGATGAATCTGGAACGACGGCTCAAACTGCTCCACCAAAGCTTTTCTCATTTTCGCTCGATTTCAAGGCTGACTGAGGCTGAATGAGGTTTTTCATTGAGGATGCTGGTGCTTTGCAGACACCCGTGGAGGAGAAGAATGAGAATTTGGAGGAGATGAAATGTCTTTCCCAGTTCGTGGGGACGGTCCTCCAGCTGGACCTGTGCTTCAAGCACAAAACTTTAGGATCATAGAGTCATAGCATGGGTGAGATTGGAGGGGACCTTAGAGATCATCTAGCTCAGCCCGCTGCCTGATGGATGCCAGCCACGAGGTCAGGCTGCTTTTCCATCACCCACTGGTGTCTGGTAGCTTTGGGTCCTGTAGGGGCAGGACAAGAGCAAATGGAGTGCTGGGTGGGGAGGGGACACAGGTGTCAGCATCCCAAAGCCTGTGCTGTGGTCCCGTGGCCACAAGGGAACTCAAAGCTTCCCATCGCAGCATCATAGGCGCCTTGCCACGAGAACGTCCTGATGGTTCTCTAAGGGCAAATTTTGCTTTGGAAATAAGAAAAAGGAAAAAAAAAAACCAAGGAAAGAAAAAAAGGAAAGATGTACAAAACCAATGAGACAAAAGGAAAATATGTTGATTTTTAGTTTGGATCCTTACAGAAAGGAGACTGTGCAACCATGCAGACTCTGCCTGCCCTGCCCGCTCCTTTCCCTCGTAGTTTCTGAGCCCTTCGGCCAATTTCTACCCAATTTGACAGAAGGAAAGAGGTCTCGAGAGATATTAAATTTCTATAAATTTCATTAAAATTGGTGGCTGGGTAGAAGGGACCAGCTATTACAGCAACCCCACGAGACCGGGGCTCTGGCATATGCAGAGCCTTTGTTCAACTTCAAACGGTGTCTGAGGAGAAAGACTTTGCATGAGAGCAATTTCAGGGAAAATCTTTGACCGGCCCTTGCACCTCAACAGGCACCAGGGAACCTGGCTGGAGAGCCCTCGAAGGCAGTGTTCCATTTGTTCCACTGCCTGTGGATGGCTTGTTCGTTGAGAAATGAACTTGTAAGTCCTCGAAATAGGTCAGGAGTGGGATGGAAGGAGCGTAGGGGCCTCGCTGGTGCATCTCTGCAGCAGAATAAATTGCAGCCGCGGAGATCGGGCTGATTTCTGCCCCTGGCACGCTCTGCTTTCGTGCTCAGCTAAAAGTGCTGAGCTCCAAATTGGGAATTGGTTCCGAGCAGAGAGCCGGGAGGAGGGGAGGGAAGGGAAGGCCAAACAAAATCTCTGTATTATTAAGATTTTAGATATACAGTTTTGATAAAAGCTTGCAAGTAGCAAATTTGCTATCAAGCCTAATGTAGCATGGCAGATTTTGTCTGAGCTAGCAAAGGATCACATTTGCAGCTCCTGTGAGGCAGGGAAGTGGGCTCAATAGGCTATTTTCCACATCCACGCTCTGTTCCAAAAAAAAAAAGGGAGGGGAGAAGGGAGAAGGAAGGGAAAATAAAGACAGTTTCTCTTTTTTCACTCTGCCCCGATTATGAATGTGTTTGCTGTGAATGTTAATAGCCAGTAACTTGCATGCTAAGTGCAGGCTTTGCCACAGGGTTTGTTTTTGCTGGGTGAGCAAAGTTGCTTGGGAGGGCCCACAGGAGGGATGCGGTGTTGCGGTGAGTCTGACACGCTGTGTTTTCACTCCGAACCTTATTTTAGTTGCTCTGAATGTTGCTCTGCATCTTTCTGTGCCATGCTGGGGCTGCGGGGGGGTGGAAGATGGGAGGAGCCTGAGATATCCATCACCAGTTGCTCTTCTGAAATACCCATCACAAGTTGTTTTTCGTTAGGCATTGGCTTTCTTAGTCAGGAGCTGATGTCACAGCTTTGATTAAAAGCGATTCATTTGCAAATGGAAGTTTTGGGAGGGAGTCGGTGAGCTGGCATCACTGGTCCCACCACACCAAGATGCAGACAGCATCGCTGCAGCGCACAGCATGTGTGAGCCAGCAGGGAGAAGTTCCTCACTCACCATCTGAGCACTGTTATACACAGCGTAGAGGAGGCTGCGAGTTTCCCCCTGCTCATATCCTCGTATTTTTCTCATGCATGAAGCAACCCATCCTGCTTTAGGGGGCCGTGGCGTATTTTCCTGCTCAGGAGAGCGTAGGAAGATGGCTTATTTTTGCTGCGATCAGACGTGTGTTTTGTTAATGCCCCCTGTGATGTGCTGCTGGTTGTATTTGCTCTGTGTGCTGTAATTTGGTGGCATAGTGACCCACTGTGCTGCTGCTGTGAAGTTATGGGATGGGTTGGGCTGGAGGGACCTTAAACATCAGAGAGCCTCCAGCCTCTGCATCTTGCCGTATCCTTTTTGCTCTTCATTCTCTTCCTGCATTTCTGTGCTGCTTTGTACCTAGTAGAGTTTATTAATGCTCGCCTGATAGGTTTTCTTTCTGCTTTCCTGCAGCATCCCTGCTCGTACAGCCTTGGCTTCATTTAAAGGGGGATGGGGGGAGGGGGGAATAACCCTGCTGCTTCTACTCAATCAAGTGCTGTTTGTGCTGGGAAATGAGAGAGTGATGCCATCAAACTCACTTATTCTAGAGGTAGTCCGGGTTTGCAGCTGCCTGAGCACGGCACGCCATGGCAGCAAAGCCCAGCATCTGCCCTCCCTGCGCCCTGCTGCTCCCTCGGCGTTTTGGAAGTAAAGCAGCTCACTTGGCTTTTATTTAGCAGCTGATACAGCAGAATTCCCCAGGCAGAAAGGTCATCTCCCTGTTTGCTCCGTGGGAAGATTAGGGCATAATTCCCCCACTTCTCTGGATCCTATACGGGCACGGCGATGCTCAGCGGTGGCACCCAGCCCCACGCTGTGCCCCACTCCCCAGGGCTTCCCTGCCTCATCCCGGCAGCTCTGTAATCGGACAGCACCATTTAGGCTTTTAAGACATCTGAGGCCACTTTTCATCGCAGCCCAGGCTGCTGCACAGTTTTACAGGGTCATAAAAGCCCTGACAGGAGTCATAAAAGCCTCCAATTGCACTGCACAAACCCGTGGAGTATATTTTAAGGGCCCCTGAGTTTTCATTTTGCTGCTTTTATGGGAACTCATAAAAGCCTCGATGAGCACAGCCCCTGATTGGCTCCTCAGCACGGAGGTAGTTAAAATTACAGCCACCGACAAATTGTTCCAGTCTAAATAAATCAGTGCTTTGCATGTAGCATGAGCCGGGAGCCCTGTGTGCATGCAGGCACACACGTGTGCTCCCAGGGAGCACTTCTGCTCCGTGCCCGCAGGGACCAGGTTGCACAGCATTGCACACGCCTGCTCCCTGCTGCATCGTCGCCTTGCATGATGCACTGGCACGCTCAACCTTCGCCGTGCTCCCACCAAATGCACCCGTGGGATCACTTGAGCCCTCTGTGCCTGCTGGCGTTGCAGGGCTGGCTGTGTCACCGTGCGGGGATGCAGCCACGCGTGGCAGAGGTTGTAACGGAGCTGCCGGGCTTTGGCTGCGTTTTCTGGCTCTGTTACATTGCCACTGAGCAACGTCAGTTTGTCAGGAGGGGAATATTTCACCCAAGGAGCTCGCTGGGGCTTTTCTTTTTGCACGTTGCCTAAAATAAATGGGTGGTGGAAATTCAGATGCGATGTTTGGAAGCACTGGAACAGGCTGCCCAGGGAGGTGGTGGAGTCTCCTTCTCTGGAGATGTTCAAGACCTGCCTGGATGCCGACCTGTGCGACCTGGTGTAGGGAACCTGCTTTGGCAGGGGTTTGGACTCGATGATCTCTGGAGGTCCCTTCCAACCCCTACAATTCTGTGATTCTGTGAAGCTATGGCAGCAGACCTGTGGCTGGAGCATGGCTTACAGTGTCAGTGCTTGGGGAGCATCTGCCTCTGTTTGGTGACCTGGGGATTGCTGAGTGGTTTTTGGGATGGCAGCAAGCAGAGCATCACCTCAGTGCCCCTTCAGCCCACATCTGTCATGGCCCAGGGGAGGGGAGAGAGGGGGAGCGATCAGAGAGGCTCTCATTGCTCTGCAGAGATAAATGTATCTTATTGCTGTCTTGCCGTAGCTTTATATAGTAATTATATCAACTACAGCTGATCAAAGCATTTGTTAAAGAGAAAACTCTCTCTCCTTTGCTTTTGTTACTGTTTGCAGCCAATTTGACAGGCTTTACATCTCCGACTACATTTTCTTTTATTTTCCATGCTTGATTTCTCTTTTCCCTTCCTTCTCCCTTGTTGGCACCTGGCACGTAGACGGATCTCTCCCTCCCTCCCCCCTCTCTCCATCTGGCTCCATCACAATGTTTTTAAGCCATCCCGGAGACCTGGGAGCCACCAGCAGCAGTGACACGGGGTCCACCTACCTGTGCCCTGTGTTGTTTTTCCAGATGTTTTGCCCTTTTGTTGGAGCCACATCCACGAATCCCAGAAACAGCATGCTGCTGCTGCTTTAATTTTAATTCCTTTTGTTTTTTTCTTCCTCCCATTGACTTTCAATCCTTCTCTAATCTCATTTAAAAACCTCTCTCTCTCTCTCTCTCCGATGTCTGGGCTTCTGTCTCTCCGTTATTGGCTTTATGGCCAAACGCTTTAATTTATTTGCCATACAATATCTCTTTACCACTGTTCTGGGGATACAAATTGTTTGAAAGACGTTCCAATGATGTCGATGCCTGGCACATCTGTTTGTCAACGTGCAGCATTTCCAGCTCGGGGATGGGTGTCTGCTTCTGCATGAGCACTGGGGAGCCCGACTGCAGTCCCCTCAGCTCACATTCAGCTGGGCTGTGGGTTTCCCAACACAAAGTGTACAGGGAAGCCCTTCTTTCCCAGTGTTTGCAGCGTGGTCTTTGTGCCCCGCTGTGTTCGCAGCCCTTATCAAAGCACTTCATAACTTCTAATGTGTATTGATTGCTGCCTATTTCTCCTCTTATTTTTGCGTCGTGCCTGATTGCTGCTTTAGCAGTGAGAATAGGGCTTTTAGCCAAAATTGTCTTTTTTTTTGGATGGTAGAGTCCTGACTCTGTCTGTCTAATAAGTTTTTTGTTACGAGCCCACATTTCTCTGTTGACATTTTTCCTTCCAGCCAATTTCTCCCATAATTTTCCCCGGCGCTGGAAATGAGTCCTTTTGAAGCACTGAGTATATATATTACTGATTGGGGCAAGCCTTTATTATCCATAGTGAATGTAATCAGGTCCTCATCACTAGTTTCTTGATAATCACCGAGCGCCAGTTCAGTCATTAATTTCGTCTTTATCCATCATGTCTTCTTTCCACGTTATTTGCTAAATAGCTCGGACGTGATTGCGACACTCAGCATCTGAGCTTGTAACTCTTTGCTTTCTTAATGTGTTTACATTGCCAGCACACGCCGTCCCAGCTCCTCAGGTCTGCAGTATTTTACTATGAAGGATGCTCAGCCAAGCACTGTTAGCCTGCATTGAGGAGATGAATGCCCCTTTGTTAGGCCATCACCATTGACAGTCGTTAGACCCCTATGTTTCAATACTGGCTGCCTGCAAGCTCTAATTTATTATCTCCCCAAATCAGGCTCTTCAGGGCTGAGCTGTTTGTCTTTCCCCTTGTTGTGGTGCAGAAATTCATCCTGATGGAGTTTTTGGGCAGCGGTTCCTATGTACCCTACGGCTCTGAGCCACCAGCAACTCTAGAAATAAAAATCTAAATGGGTTATACCAAGGCCAGCCCTTCCAGCCTGCCTGCTTTCCACCAGGCAGTGCCAGCAACCTTCTCATCAAAGAGATATTCCTGTTTTTCTGCCTCCTGTGGCACCCGTGCAGGAGCAATGAGTGCACGGCTCCTTTGGGGCAGTGTTTGCTTGCTGAGAGTCCTCAACAAGCTAACACCCCCTGTTGATTGCAGGATTAGATTGCTAATTAGCCAGGACAGGGCTTAGCATTGCCATCCTCTGGTACCCAGAGCAGTGTTCTCAGCCCTGCCCTGGTCCTCTCTGCTTGCACTGTGCTGCACCAATTAGAGACCTTCAGTGTCTTTCGAGGAGAGTTTGCAGAGCTGCTCTGGATTCTGCCAGGAGCTCACTAAGGCTGCAGGCATTAATAAGGAAACAGGTTTGGATTGCTGGTGATCCTCAGCCGGTCTACAAAGAGCCAAGGGATGACAGGGGCCTCAGGGGAAGGCATGGTGACTTGCAGGGCTGAGCTGAGTCCTGGCAGCACCTCTGCTGTCCTCCTCCCCCAGCAGTGTGCTGCCAATGGCTTTTTCTGCATGGCAAGCTGCTGTGCTCCTTGCTGGCTGCTTGTTTGGGGCAATGCAGCGTTGACATGGGGGTGAGAATACCCATGGTTACACCTCTCCCTAATGCACATCTCTATCTGTCCTTCCCCACTTCTGCTCGTTGTTACTCATAGTTTCAACTTCCCTCCCTCCAGAGGCATCAGCCCCTTTGGATAATGTGCCCTGACAGCTCCTCTTCCTGCACGTTGTGTCCAGCTGTGCAGGGATGGGAGGAAATCCACAGCATAAGTGCTTTTATGGGCTGGAAACAAACTGCATCGAACCATCAGACACAGCACCACCCCAGAACTGAGCAAAACCTCTAGAAACCTCGCTGACAGACGTTTGGTGCAGGGGATCAATGCCCCACAGCTTGCAGTTCTTACCCATTTTCTCCCCTCAGGAAAGTGCTGCTGGCCGGGCTGCCCACGTGGCTATGGATGGAAATAGGCACATTCCATTTCTTTTTATGCTTTCCAATTTCATTTATTGTTTTAGGATAATATAATTTACTTTGTTTTTAATACAAGGGCTGCATAAGCTACCATCTGTATTATTTTGCATCCCCTGACATAAATCTCCATTACGCCACTTACTAAAAACTCCCTTTATTGCCCTGACCATCCCTGCCCTCTGCAGATTTGTTTTCCCCTCCAACTACCTTATGAACTCAATGGGTTTGCACCTGAGAAGAGTCTTTGGGAGGGTGAGGATGAAGGCATGGAACATCCCTGCTGTCTCCACCTGTGCAGTGAGCCCACATCCCTCATCAGGGCTGTTCCTAGAAGGGACCTTTGTGTCTGCTCAGTGTTTGTGCAGCGTCTAGCCACGCAGGATCCTTCTCTCCATGCATTCGCAGGCATCCTTCTAATAACCGTGATTAATAATGAATGACAAGCATTAAATCACTTTAAATATCTAAGAGCAGCACGATGGAGACCCGTTGCTTCCCGGCAATGCTGATGCCATCCAGGTGCGGCTGGGCGCGTCGTGCCAGGGCCAGGGGAGCCTGGAGAGGAGCAGTGCAATTTGTCTGCTTTATTTAGCTGCACTGCCCGGAAACCTGGGCACAGCAGGGCAGGTTGTTCCTGCATGGCTCTCCGGGTTCATTGCGGTGCTGCAGGGATTGGGTGAGGCAGCAGCTGCTCTGCCTTGGCAGGCCACAGCTGAGCAAAGCTCGCTTTGTGGCAGCTTGATGCCTGGAGAGTGAGTTTTTGCAGGCAGAAATAATCCAGATTATAGGGACCCGCCATGCTTGCGTGGAGCAGGAAAGCCTCTGCAGACAGGGACTCGTTATGTGATTAGGGGCTAGAACACATCCTGCTGTAGTCTCCATCCCCTGCTTTGATGTGGGACCACCTCTGCGTAGCAGGACTGTCCCAGTGGCGCTTTAGCCCTCTGCCCTCCCCTCTGCCTCCATCCCAGCATGGCTGTGCCATGCACCTTATCTTTCCCCATGAATCCCATCCGTGGGAATGGGCTGGAGGCGGGGGGCCATCAGCAGAGCCGTGGGCCTTTAGGTTGTAGCAGTGGGGGGACACGTCCCATTCCTTCTCAGCCAGGCAGTGGTGCTGCCATTCCCATAAGGTGGGACAAAGTGCCTCCCTGCAGGGGAGCTGCAGAATGGCTGCATGGGGCAGGAGCAGGAATAAGGGGGAGGTGTGCTTCCAGATGCTCAGCAGAGCAGAATGAGATGGAAAGCCTATCCTGCTGTGAGGAATTCCCCTGGCCATCGCTTGGATCACGAGTGGAACTGGGGCAGAAGGAAAAATGCTAAAACATACTTGGGGAATGGTGAGTGAAGGGCAGAAGTGTGGAATGGAAGGGAATAAATTATTTAAGGTATAATCATTAGAGCAGTGGGGAGAAAAAAAAAAGGCTTTTTTTTTTTTTCCCTGTTTTTTGCTTCATTTGCAATATTGGAAATGGGAAAAATCATTTTGAATCAAGTTGGAATGCAGCCTCAATAAGTGACAGCTGTAGAAAAATAAAGGAATTCGTGCCGGGTTGAATGATCTTCGTTCAGTGAGAACTGAGAAAAGTTTTGCTTGAGTGTTTTCATAGCAAGACAGACCAGAAGGCCAAGGGAGCAGCAAAGTGCTGTGGGTCATGCAGTGGGGGGAGGACAAATGACCAGCTGTAGGGGCAGCACTCTGAACAGGGGACCTTGTGGCATGGGAGGTGTTGAGCCCCGCTTGCATCCCAGCTCCTTTTCTTATGGGTGACATCCCAGTGACAGCTGTCCCCTCTCCCTGGGCTTTTCTGTGCTCCTGTGCTCAGTGAGGCACGCAGTGCTGTCCTGGCAGTGCGATGCAGCCAGCTCTGGACAAGTGCTTTGATAGTCTTTTAAGATTTCCAAAGCCACTCTTGGAGGGCCGTTAAGACCTTCGGCTGGTGATAATTGGATTTGTAAGACAGTGCAACATGTGATAAAGTGCTCTTGTTGGACAGGATCCCAGTTTTCTTCTATCATTCCTATTAATGTGATAAATGTCGCTGTCTAAGCTGATAGGGCCGTGTTGGATAATAAGATTGGAATCAGCTTTGATTTCTCCAGCTCACTTTGGCATCAGAGCCCTGCTCCCCCGGGCAGGGAGAGCCCGGCCAAGGGGCTGTGAGGCACGGGCTGCTCACCTTCCTGCCACAGCATCTTGTAGGGCCAGGCAGCAGAGGGGATGAGTCCAACACACTGAGCTTGGGTTGGGTTGGAGGAGCAGGAGATGAAAACTGTCCTAATGAAAGCTGATAGCAAACGAACACAGGAGGCTGAGTCCAGCAGGGAAGCACAGGTCCAATTTGGAACTGAGCAGCTGTGAAATTGGACCCTTCGACCACAGCTGGGGCTGCAGGAGGAGCAGAGGGGAGCATGGCTAGGAGAGGGAGTTGGGGCTGAGAGGAAACTTTTGTGGCCAGAGATGATGGAATGGACCGCCAAGGGAGGTGGTGGAGTCACCGACCCTGGGGGTGTTCAAGGAAAGGCTGGATGTTGTGTTGAGGGACGTGGTTTAGTGGGAGCTATTGGGAATAGGTGAACGGTTGGACTGGATGATCTTTTAGGTCTTTTCCAACCTTGGTGATTCCATGATTCTATGATTCTATGATTCTATGATGTTATTGCTCTCCATGTCTTGGCTTGCCACGGTCCATGGGAGGTTCTTCTCATCTCTGCCTACTGGGAGACGTGCAGCCAACTGGATCCCAACTGGAGAGGTGACACTGGAGAAGTGCTGCGTGCTCCATCTGCTCTGAAGTGTGCTCCAAGGTGTTGTGCTGCAGCAGAAAAAGAAGGGCAGGATTTTTTTTTTCATGTCAAACCTCCATTCTGTCTGAGAAGTGATGGTTACTCTTGTTCTTTGTGTTAGTAGGTGAGAGATTTCTCTTTCAATCAAGTAGTTTTTTAGATGGAGACATTTTCCCTCGTCCTTCTCTCTGCATCTCCCCTGTTGCGTTTCTGCTGTGGTTATTCCTTAGGGATGAGCTGTGTGTGTTGCAGAGGACACTTAATAACACTGCAGTAGCAGCCCAGTGTGTGATGTTCTGTGGATGAGTAGTTACCAGACTTTATTCATGTTGTTGGGGTTTTTTTCGGTAGGACCCATGCTTTTCTTGCTGAACAATTGCCAAATGAAGTCTCCTTCTTTCTCAGGGCTGCTTTGATGGGGCAGCTGGAGGCAGCAGCCTTGAAATGAGGCTGCTGAGCCGCTGCCCATTGCTGCACAGCAAAGACTGTGTGCAAAATGAGGATGGGGGGAAGGTGCTGTGCCCATGCAGAGCCGTTGGGCTTGCTGTGAGCCACATGCAGGGACAGAGTGCTGCTCAAGGTCCTAAAAACAGCTTTCATGCGTGGTGTGGAGGCAGCCAGCAGTCAGCACAGCAAATCTGTAAATGCCCCCATGCACAAAGCCATGCAAACAGAAATTAGAGTCGAGACGCAGGGAGGCTCTGCAGTGATCATCACGTTATTATCCTCAGGTACCCTTCCTTACAGAGCAGCTGTTTGCTGCACTCAAAGGGAAAGAGGAGCACACACTGTTCAAACAGCCAGGCAAAGTACCCTGGGCCTGCTGAGCCCCAGTTTTGTAAATGTTATTTCCAATCTTCATTGACTTCCCGGAGCGTTCTTTCCACTCGCTCTGATTGCTGCTTCTCGCTTTGGGGAGCTCGGTTTTGTCCTCTCCATTGATTGCTCTGATCTGCACAGGAAGGGGAGCCCAGCGAGCAGCAACGAGGCAAATCAAAATTAAAAATAATAAATAATAATAAAAAATCCCCAGCCCTCAAGATCCAAGCAGTTTGTACTGTCCGGGGCTCGGATGGAAGCGATGCACCTGAGCACTTGAGCTGTAGAGGATGGGAGTTGCATACTCCTGGTATGGGAGTGCAAAGAGAGAAGGGTTTGAGGTGAGCTGGGCTTAGGACTGGGAGAAAACTGAGCTGAGATCTTTGGGGTTTGGCAGCTCCTGGGCAGCAAACAGAAAGAGTGAGAGGAGGAAGCTCTGGAGGCCAGGCAGCCGGGAGCATAACGGGCTCTTATCTCTGCAGGGCTTTATCTGTGCTCAGCTCATTGCTCATTGTCAGCCATGGCGGTTTTTTGCTCGGGGAAAGCGTGTCATCCCATCACTGCAAGGACGAGAGATCCCAGGGCAGAATGGGAAAGCATTGCTACAGCTGCCGTGTGCTGGGCGAGGTGCAGAGGTGTGAGCCAGGCAGAGGGATGCTGCCCTGCTCTGCCTGGGACCAGCAGGGACCAGGACATATCGCAGGGTGACGATTTGCAGCTGTTTGATGAAGGCCATGAGGAGCAGAGATGCTGATTTCCAGAGCCATTGATCTGTGGTCACACTGCTCCCATCCTTCCCCTGTCACTTCTCTTCATCTCAGTTTTGGAGGAGGCCAAAGGGCAGCAGGAGTTTCTGCACTTCAAGTAGTGGAGGTGCACCCAACAGTGGAGGTGCACCCAACCCAGTGATCAGTGTGCATGAAGTGCCCAGAATTCACCACTGGTCAGCAATCGTTCTGTAATTGATCCTCTGCCTTGCTCAGCTAATTACATCTCCTAGAAAGACCTTCCCTGCTCGGCCCCGCAAATCTTTGTCCAGCAGGAGATGACAGAGCTCCACTCTCTGTCGTTGTGCCCTGGCCATTAAGCACTGACCCCTGGAGCATCTGGGTGTTAGGTTTTCTGGGGTCCAGACGTGTTTTATTGCAGCCCCGGAGCAAAGGAGTACTCCCTCATGTAGCACTTTAGATGCCACACTGCAGTCTTTTATTATTATTATTAGTATTAAACATAAGATTTTTAATCTTGAGAGAACGGATATTTATAATTTACCACCTAGGGCTTGGTAATTAATATTTGTGTAGAGCTCTCAGCGATGTCTTGGATGTGAGATGTATTATATAAATAAAGACCGTCTTGTGAGCAGCAGGGGGAAGGTGGAAAGAAAAAAAGGCTTCTGCAGTGCGGGTGGCAATGGCTGTCACCTCGATCCCTGTCACCTAACGGGGCTGTGACACCTCAGGGACCAGCGCTCCCTGGGCCACCGGGGTTTGCAGTTCGTAGGCAGCTCACGGCGTGTGAAATGAGTTTGTGTTCCAACACGGCTTCCCAGCAGAGCAGAAAATATGACATGCTTGCAGGGGCTTTGGTTGCGTGTACAAGGAGCCGTGAGCATGCTGTCACCACGTCCCAGTTGTGGCACCGTGTTGGGACTGAGGTGGGATGGCATCGCCGAGCTGCGGTCCTTCATGGCCAGCAGCACTGGCCAACTTTGGGAGCTCACGAGCATCCCTATGCCTAGAGGTGGTGAAAATACTCTCCACCCAACGATGCCCCCAGTTGGTGTTTGGTGTTAAAGGAAACCCCCCCAAACCCCTGGCAAAAAGGGGGAATGGCGTCGAATCCCATCCGTGGCCATGAAGTTGGTGCTGACGTCCTCCATGCCTGAGTCCAACCCTGGGTTTTCAAGACAGAAGGGGGGTCTGCGACCATTGGAAGCATTGGGGAGCGAATCTCAGAGCGGCAGCTCAGGGTTGAGGGAAGGAGAAAAGCAATCTGGAGCAAGTTGTTTCATTTTCCAGAAAAACACTGGGATTCTTTTGTTTCAATTACCTCCTCTTTGGTTAAAAAAAAATACAGCGAAGCGCCTGTTATTAAGGTTGAACAAACAAACTAACGAAAAGGAGAGAGCCTGACAATGAAACAAAACCTTTATTTTCTGGTTGAACAAAATGTTTAATTTGACCCACACCATTTTTCACCTGATTTTTCAGTTCTGTCATAAAATCAATTTTCTGCATAGCTCTGTTCTCCCACGCTGCCCATGTGATGGCTTGGGGAATCCTTTTCTCCTTTGGTTTTCATTGCTTCTTTTTTCCTTTTTCTACTTCCTTTTTCTTCCCATTTTTCATTATTTTCTTTTCCACTTTTCCTCTCTTTTCTTTCTATCCTTTTTTCCTTTTTTTTTTCTCCCCCTCCTTTTTTTCCTTCCATTTCTCTTTGAACCTCTTTGAACCGCTCTAATTATAACGTAGATCTTATGTAACTAATATGTGCAGGTAATATTGTGATTATATATAGAGAGCCATATGGTCCTGTGCAGTCACTTTCAACGTTGTTAAACCGCTGAAGCGGATAAACTCCATGTCCGTGCACAAAGTAATTGCACAAAACTAATTTGTGTTTGCAAACAGAACTGAAATTAAGTATGTAAATAAGCAGAGCTGCAGACTAAATATTATAGTAGGGAAGGAGGGGGTGGGGAGGAGAAAGTAGAAACAACTTCATAACTGCAAAGTACAAGCAGCTCAGGAGATGGGGATGGTGAGTGTTTGTAATGTGCTGAGAGCTGATGCTGTGAACAACTGTTGGAGGCTCTGGGGCTATAAATCCTGCCTGCGTCCTTCCCAGCCCTGCCTCCAGCTGCAGCACCAGCTCTGTCATTCGGGAGGGGGGGAATATATATGTGAGAACTTAATGTTTTTGCTGGGAAATGGACGCAGTTTAACCCCGTGTCATTCGTTTAGAGACTCTGTTTTACTTAAAAACTTTTAAGAAGGAACGTTTTATCGCCTGGGGTGAGCGACGTGACTAATGGCTGCAGACACATGCTTCTGCGACACATAAATCCAGCGCTGCTCACCCAGCCCTGGGGCTTGGGGAGGTGCCAGCTCCTCGTTTTGGGGCCGCCGTGTCTCAGGCCGTAGCTGATGGTGTGGCCTCTGCATGGAGGAGGGATGCAGGTGGATATTTGCAGTTGGTGTGCCGGACTGGGGGACCGTTTGCTTGTGAGCATCCCAGCAGGCAGAGCTGTGCAGCAGGAAGGCACTTTGCACCAGCCCCAGTTGCATCCAGTCCCAGTGGATCCCACGCCATCAGTGCACATGCCGCAGCCCCCAAAGCAGGCAGCGATGCTCGCTGCTCAGCACGGCGATGGCAAGGTTCCCTCTGCTGGCAGATGCCATGCTCAGGCCCCTGCAAAGCTCTTGGCAATTACACGGAGCTGGAGTAAAGCTAGAGAGGGGTTTAATTGCATGAGTGCTTGGGAAAATGTCACTGAGCGTACGCACACGTGACATCCTGTATTTACCAGGAGAATAGGTGCTGGCAATCCTAGCTCCTATTTATAACCTCGTTAACGGCTTGCGTTGGGAGTGAGGGAAGAGCTCTCTGCAAGTTTTCCCTTCTTCTCACATTAGCATCATGTTTGCCTCACTCCAATGGGTGCTTGCAGGTGAGTCTGAAATGGGTTGAAATCTGCCAGCGGAAGCATGCTGTGCGAGTGCAATGTCATTATTCCTGCTATCATCATTAATGGTGATGTCCTTGTCATGAAATCGGTGGATTTCAGCTGTGTTAGAAACCACAGAGCTTAAAAAAAGCTCCCGAGAACATAAAGCAGAATAGCTGTTTACCAGATGGATAAGGGGCAGAATAGCTTGGGGGATATTATGACTCCTTGTTTTCAAGATGGTGCAAAAGCACAAGGTAAAATAGATACATTAATTGATAAATAAATAAATACTCCTCGAAAACAGATGGGTCCCCTTGAGCCCAGAGCCATATCTCTTTGTTTCTTTTCCAAGCTCATACTTCAGAACAGAGCAGGAGTTGTTCAGCACACGCTTCCCTGCCGCAGTGTGCACAGCCTGCCTTCGTCTGCACCGTGTTGCTTCAGCACCAGTGCTGCATCCAAACGGGCTGTGGGTCTCAGAGCCTCTCCCAGCCCTGTGGACAATCCCCCTGCAGAAGCCTGCTTGGGTTTCCTTGTCCTGCTGTAGAGCATTGCTCTGCTCTGCTCTGAAAATAGCACGCAATTTTGCATCGTGGCAGAGGGCACAAGCTTTGCTACTGATACTGTGCCCAAATGGGCTAAGAGTCACAGAGGTTCTTGCAGCCCTATGGAAAAACCCCCTGCAGAAGTCTGCTTGGGTTTCCTTGTCCTGATGCTGGGCTTTGCTCTGCTCTGAAAATAGCTTGCAATAATACAGCTGGGGCAAGCAGCAACCCAGGATGCTGTGTCCCAGAGCTCTGCCATGCATTCATTGTGTGCTGCTGCAGAGCTTCTGCAGGGTGGTCTGTTGCTGGGAACAGCGTGGATGATGTTTCATGTCCAGCTCTCTGCTCTGGGTCATCCCCCATCCCGTTGTGTTCATCAGCATACAGGGCTGCCCTGGGACACCCAAAGGATGCTCTGAGTCCTTTAAGCAGGAATACTGGGCACTGGCCAGCACCACACAGGAGCTGTCAACACAGCCCTGCACCTTTTGTCTTGAGTAGGCATGGGGTTGCATGGCTCTGGTGTGGTTGCTTGGTTAGAAAGCAGAGGAAAAGCTAAAGATGCGCCCATTGGCTCCTAAAAGCAATCTCAGAGCTGGTGGACTGGCTGTGGTCACAAAGCAAAACCAATATCTGGACTTTGGTGTTGCTCTGCATTGCTTTGCGTCGCTGACGTTGGAATTCGGCGTTGCTTTCCCCCGAATTGAGTGAATTCACTGCAGAGCTGCAGGAGGAGGGAGCTCAGCCTCCTCGCCTTGACCTGAGCCAAACCTCAGCCTGCAGGATGTGGAGTCCAGAAAATGGGGAGGTGAAAGTTCCAGAGATGCCGGGAGAAGCCACTGTGAGGCTGATTTCCACCCTCAGCCACGATCATTTTGTTCTGTTGTTGTGCAAATGTTTTAAAAATAACCAGAGAGAAAAAAAAAAGAAAAAAAAAAAATGCAAGTGCAGGGTGAAAGCACTGATAAACACAGCCTGAAATGCTGTTCCAGGCAGACTTTAGAGCCTGAAATCACCTCAAATGTATTCTGAATTACCTTGAGCATATTTAGACAGATCTATTTTTCATTGCAGGACATTAATGGACTGACTTGGGGGATTTTTTTTCTCTGCACAGCCATTTCTGTCGCACGTTGTGAGGAGGAGGCAATAACCCTCCTGGCACCAGGATGGGAGGAGAGGATTTGGGAGGGGATGGCTGTGGGCATGGCGGTGGGTCACAGCTCCAAGGCTGTTTTCCATAGAACACACCAAGGCTGGAGCTTTGGGGCTGGGCTCTGGGGAGGCTGAGGCTATTTTCTTACCTATCTCATGCACTTTTCCTGGCTGTCGTGCTTCATGCAATATTTGCATCCCTGAAGGTTTGTGAGTTCCTTTCCATTGGTTCCGATTCGAGACGCGACGTGTATAAAGTAATACAAAGAGTGGCAAATTGTTTTTTTCTCCCCAGGCTCTGTGCTATTAGGGAGCTCTCCCTCTCACAAGCAGTTCAGATTTCTGGGTGAATTAAATGGAAGCCAGGTGCTTGTGCCTCCCAGGTCCTCGTTTTGCAGCTCTCTCTGTGTCCAGCAGGCAGAGGGAGGATGTGGGAATGGGGATGCTCTGCAGGGCTGGAGGAGGTTGCTGGAAAAAAAACCAGTGCAGCTGGCAGCCCAGTGATGCAGGAAAGGTCTGCTCTGTCCGAACAGCAGGCGAGGGGCAGGCGGAGCGGGCGGCAGATGCTGAGGGGTTGGCCTAGAGCAGGTTTGGGGAGAGGAGGAGGCAAAGGCAAGCAGGTGAGCAGGGCGATGCTGTGCTGGAAGGTTTGGAGAGGGGATGGAAGGAGAAAGATTTCTCCTGCTTCATTGGGTTGCTGCAATCCTGGGCTTTGCTGGAGGCAGGGCTGGAGCCAACGGCTTCTCTTGCCTTCAAGCACTTCCACAGATGCCCTGCCCAGAAGGAGCCTCCAGAAGGAGGAGAAAAGCCAAAGGAGCTATCTCCCCTCCTCCTTTACGACTTGCTGCCTGCTTGGAGGAACTGTAAAGCTCTCCCCATCCTTATGATTAATGACTGCGGCTGCCACTGAGCTCCGGTGGGCAGCAGCCTCCCACCACGACCCCAGGTAACAGCCTCAGCAGTGCAGCTGCACTCCGTGGTCTGATGGAGCTGGTGCTGCCCTGTGCAGCAAGGAGGATCTCAGTGTGAAATCAGAGCAGTGGCTGTGGATGCCCCCAGGGTGAAGGAGCATGCGGTGTGTGCCATGGGAAAGGGCTTTGAGCATCCCCAGTGCTGAGCAGGTGTCCGAGCAGATGGCAGCAGTGATGGGCCGGTGCCGCAGTGGAACAGGGCACTATTCCATGATTTCTCCTCTCATTGCTGTTCCTGAGATAGCACTGCATTTCTGTAGTTCCTATAGCATGAGTTTATCCAACAGTCGTCCTTGGTTTCTGTTTGTGGACAGTGAAGAGGAGCCATATTGATGGCAAAAGTGTGGAGTTTTTCACTCATCCAGATACATTCCCAATTAAAAAGATACGCAATAGTTAGGCTTAGTATTTTTCCCTCCCAAAAAGACAAGAGTAGGGTCTTCTTGCAAGCATAACTTCAGAATGAATGGGTAATTACAGCTTTACCACCTTCTAAGCAGTTGTGCTCTCATCTGAGAGCTGTGCTCTGCTCCACGATAGGTTTTGTTGACCCCACATTGCCCTGAGCTCTGCCCTGCCTGAAGCCAAGATGGGTTCCCAATGCAGAGCCATGCCCCGTGCAGGGCTGTGAGCCTGGAGCATGGCGCTGCTGTTGGATGGGCATCCATAGGGTTAGCAGAATGGTTTGTACCAGAAGGGACCCTTAAAGGCCATCTGGTCCCACTCTGTGCATTGAGCAGGGACACCCACAGCTCCATCAGAGGCTCAGAGTCCCATCCCCTGACCCTGGGTGTCCTCAGGGATGGAGCACCACCACATCTCCGGGCAACCTGCACTGTTAGAAAGGAGCATGCCCTTCAGCTGGTGACCTTGGCTTATTGAGCTGTTGGAGATCGTCGTGCTTGGGATGAGGCTTTCTGTGTTGTGGTGTGTCTGCTGGAGGTGTGACCTGGCTGCAGGAGCAGGCAGTGGGTTTGCTGCAGGAGGATGAAGAAGAGGAAGCACGGAAGCAGATGGGGAAGGCATTTGTCCCCTCCTTCCCTCGGTCTCCCTGCTAGGAATCGCTCACTGGTTGTTCCTGCTGAAAGAAGGCAATGCTGTGCAAAGCAACAGGCAAAGAAAGCAGCGGTGTCGGGAGAACAAGAAGGAACATTACAAACCAGCCAGCTCCTGCAGGAGAAAACGATGCGTTCCAAGGATCCTTGAAAAATATAAGCATCAGTTTGAAGGAAGGGAGAAGGGAATGTGCCAAAGTCCCCTCCGGTCCCCTCAGCAGCAGCCGGAGGAGCGGCTCGCCAGGCCTTCCCTCAGTCTGTTCTGCTTTGGGCCGGAGATTTTTGCAAACTCTGGCATGCCGGGAATTTTAATCAGGACCAGGGCCTTGTTGGTGGTGCTGTTTATAAATCCGAATGGAAGAGAAGGTCCAGATTGTGCCTTAAAAAAGGGGAAGGGAAAAAAAGAAAGAAAGAAAGAAAAACACACAGACACAAAAAAGCAAACCGGAAAAAAATAAAAAAGCCGTGCTCCAGAGGGGAAGCATACAAGCTGTTCCCATCCTCATTCTGTCCTGGCTGATGGAAAATCACCAGCGCTTGCCTCATCTAAATGGCACTTTATCCACTGGAAATGTGAATGCTGTCACCAATGCCCGGGTCTGTCAAGCTTATCAGCCAGGCTGCGAGACGGGAGATGCACCCCGTCCTGCCCGCACTGCTGTGATGGATAATGACATTTCCAGGCTGATGGACGGGCGTTAAGGTGCCCTGCAGAAGTCCAGTGCTTGTTCACTCCCAGTTTCGCAGCCACAGGAAGTGGTGTTTGCTCTCCGCCTGGTTTTATGTCCTTCTTTCATGCTGTTAAGAGCCAGTCCTGCAGAACTGCGGTGTTGAGTCAGTGGGCTTGGGGGGGGGTGGGGTTGGACTTGGGGGTCTGAGAGGTTTCTTCCAACTGGAATGATTCTGAGATTCTGGGAATGAACTCCTCGCTCCTGTGCCATCCGTGCTCTGCGTGCATCGCTCCCAGTGCGGGAGAAAGCAGATGAGCGACGAAGCCCATAAAAAGAGAGGTGCAAAAGTGGCTGTACTGATGGTAATCATCAGCTGGGTGTAAATGCGTGGATAGAAAGGAGGCTTCCAGTCTGCAGGTCTGGTGCTGGTACAATCCCATCAGATTTCATCATGCCCCAGCCCAGCGAGGGGTTATTAATGGGGATCAGAGCTGTTTTCCATATGCATGACCCTGAAATATCTTCTTCCAGAGTGAACCTTAAGCACGAGTGCCATAATGTAATGAGTTAAACTGCTTGTTCACAGTTCCACTAAAAGCAAATGGGCTGGGGATTTGTTTTAAAAACTGGACAGAGCTTTATCGGCCAATTAATCAGAATGTATAATGGATAAATTAAAGGGCAGCGTCAAGCGAGGCTGCCAAATAAAAACCAATAAAGTGCAGTCTGCAAATGGACGTGGCATTATGGGATGGCACACAACATAAGCAGAGGGGGGAAAGGAAAAAGGAAATAGGAGCGTGTGATACAACCGGACATCACAGTAATCTCTCTGCTGCTTTCATGGGCAGAGCTGCTTCTCCTGAGGAGCACAAGCAGGGGCTGGGAGCAGGAGCTGGCAGTCACTGAATGGAGCTGGGACATCAGGGCATAATGGGAAGGAAGGGAAAATACTGGAAGAATTGGAAGCAATATTTAGGGTACGGAGAGGTGGGCCTGATGGAGAGGAGGTGACAAGAGCGTTGGCCAGGCCCTTTCTTTGGGAGGTTTCGATGCCAGCCTGGCCCTGCTGTGCTGCTTCCGTGGCACCACTCCCTGCAGAGAAACTTCCATACTGAAATCTTGTAGCTGAGAGACGGGGCCAAGTCCTGACGAGCATATTGCTGGTGAGCAAACACGAGCAGCTAGCTGCTCAGCTGCTGAGCGTGCCGCAGTCATGTGCTGACATCCTCCCAGCTGCACCAAACCCTCTCTGGTCCCGGTGTGCATCAGCTCCTGTGCTCATCCCCCTTCCTCTGTCCTGCCTGCAAAGCACAGGAACCCAAGCAGGTATTTCCGTAGACGTGGACCCCCTCCCATGCCCTGAGCATGCTCCAGCCCTGCGTGGGTGCAGTTATCCATGCTCGTTAACCAAAAGGAGAGGCGAAGGGCAGCGAGGCGTTAGGTGCTGTTGCATCTTCCTGGCGTGCAGAGATGCTCTTTGCAGGGATGCTCTTTGCCCGCCTGCATCCATCTGCTGCAGGAGTAGCTCCTCGCCTCCCCTGGGCGAGCTCCACTCCATGCAGACTCTCACTGGAGTTTGTGCCGTGGAGTGGGAGTGCTGCAGCATAGGGGAGAGCAGCGTGGGAGAGGGTTGGAGCCCAGCAAATCTGGGCATGTTTTCTTCGTTTGGACAAATAGCTTATTCTCTGAAAATTCACTGGTGGGTCAGCCAGCACCATCTGTGAAGCCCTGCCAAATGTGGCAAAGAGTTTCAGCCAAGAAACGGAGAAAGAAAAGGAAAAATGAAACTGCCTGGAAGAAGTCCATCCTCAGAGCTGCTTTTTCAAAACAAATATTTCGGGTCTTTCTTTCCGAATTATACTTTCTGTTGACGTTCTCCTGGTTAATAACATTTAAAGGCCTGAGGTACTCAGGTTATTTGGCCCGCTGTCTGTGTGTGGGAAATATTTTTGTTCCTGGACAGGGACCTATAGGAAAAGCTCTGCTTGGTGCCCGTCTGGTAACTGTCACGACCTGGCTCCATCCTACAGGGACGGTGCACTGCTTCCAGTCCCCTGGTGCCAACGGTGCAGCAGCTGCTCCAGCTCCTAAGCTGAAAATGGAAACTGGGAGCCACAGCTTGCAACAGGGGCAGGTGACCGTTGCAAAAGGAGCTGGAGTTTCTGGAAGAGCTTAGCTGCACCTGCTGGTGTTTGCTGTCTGCCCTCCAACACCGCTCTTCCGTGGTATCTCCTCTTCCCTGATGGTCTTGGTTTCCCAAATGCTTCTCTGCGAGAGTCCTGAGCCTCAGTGCAGCATCACTAATCCCTTCTTGCTATCAGATTTTAACGGGGAAGAGGCAATAACTGAGGGCTGCTGCCCAACACCTGAGGCCACGTTCTTGTTGAGCGTAAGTGGGCAGAGACATGAAATAATGTAAGCTGAAATAGAGTTTTTGGACGTCATGGTTTAACCCCCTGCTGAGTTGGAAGTTAGATCTGTAGGTGTGCTTTGCTGCATGCTGTTAGAAACCGTTCAGGCTGCAAACTGTGGGGTATTGCAGCAGTGCACACACATCCAGGCCAGTGGATGCGAGCAGACCTTGGAGCCATCATCTTGCAAAGCGGTTTATTTGGCTAAATATGCCATTGATTTGTTTGGGCTGCGTTCCGACTGTGTGGGCTCTGTTAGTCAATACAGCTCCAGTCCTGCTCGCTGTACTTGCTAATTGCTAGGTAGCAAATTATATTTAGGAAGTGCAAGGCTGAGTATGTGTCGATGTGCTTGGACAATGGGTGATGGGAGCGTTGTCACCAGGAGAGCGCGGCGAGGGCTGGGAGAGGTGCTGGGCAGCAAGGGGGGGAGGCAGCAAGCAATGCCTGCAGGCAGCTGGAGGAGGGTGAGGGATGGGGTTGTGTCCTGTGGGCTGTGTCTGTGCTTCCATATATTGGAAGTTCCCATCACTACGTCTTCTGTGTAGGGACAGCATCAAGAATGAGAGTCCCTGAAGCTGGGAACCGGATGGAGGAGGGAGGGATGGGATGGGTGCAGATGGGCAAAGCAGCACCAGGGCTGGGTGGGGGGTAAGGGCTGTTGTGGCTGTTAGCAAAGGGAGCCGTGAGGAGGGGTTGGGGTTGCCTTTGCATCGTGGTGAGGTGCAGCCCCCAGCCTGCATGCCGTGCTGCTCCTCAGTGCCATCTGTTCCCAGCACCAATGTCAGCAGCAGTGCTGTCACTGCTACACTGAGCACATGCTTCCACGTGCCAACCCAGTGTCAACTGGGGGCACATGGCAGCCTGTGGGAGACAAGGGCGCAGCCAAGTGGGATTTGTTTCTCTTTTCCCTTTCTCTTTTCTCTGACAGCAGACAGTTGTAAATACTCTGTTTGTTTCCCATAGAATTGCAGTGCTCCCATCAGACACCAGCAGTTCCTCCAGGCAGCGCGCAGCTCCACAGACCTCTTCTAAACAGAGGCAGAGATACTCGAGAGGTCCATTTCATTTCTCTGAAAACAGTTCTTTGCACAGCTGAACCAAAGAGCAGCCACAGTGGCATGTTCTGTGTGCATCCCCACTGTGTGTGTTTGTCCAAGCTGACCATGCCCATAAGCTCACTGCCATTAGTGTGTATTGAGAGTAACAACTCCCTGTCTTGCAGGAGAGATGTGGTTAAGGCTTGCACAAAGAGAAGGGTTCCACGGGTGCTTTTTGGGGGTACCTGAGCAGGCAGTCACAGGCTGTGTGCTCATTGCCTGCACCATTTGGTGTGGGCAGCTGCAATCATAGAATGGTTTTGGTTGGAAGGGACCCTCAAAGACCCTCTGATTCCACTCCCCTGCAGTGAACAGGGACACCCACAGCTCCGTCGGGTGCTCAGTGCCTGGTCCAGCCTAACCTGCTCCATGCACAGAGCTTTGCAATGGGACAGTGCCCCGCTCAGATGCTGATGTGCAGAGCTCTGCACGCTCACACACGTATTGCAGTGCCTTTACTCATGAGCTGCCTTCCATCCAGCATCACTGTCACTTCCACACACGCTGCTTGGAAATAAAATACAATTAAGAAATGAAACGAATCAGCATCGCCCTAGGATGGGGAGAAAGGCAAAGCAACCCTTGCTGGGTGTGCTGCAGCCGTTCGCCATCTGAGCCTGTTCCCCCAGCAGCTTTCAGTCTTATCTTCTCTGGTGCTGGAGCACAAATAAAGTATGTAACTAGAGTCTTTCAGGTCCATTAGAAACACAGGGGGAAGCAGTCAATGTTAGCCAAAGGAAGCCGGCAAAGGATGAAACTGTCAGGGCTGAAGGAAAGCCATTTCCAGGCAGCGAGGAGGTGCTAATTAAATTAAATTTGAGATTTCTGCCGCTCGTTCCTAATCAAAGCAGGAAAAACTTTCTTTCTAAGAAGAAAAACAGGTTGGGGGGAGGAGGGGGTGTTGCTGCTCACTGAATTGCTTGTGGAATACTGCACCCCGTGCTTCCATCCAAGCGTGCACACTGCTGCACGTGATGGAGCCCGTCGGAGATGCCTTTCCCTTTGATGCTGTGATTGATTCCCCGAGGACAGGCGGGTGCTACCTGGGGAAGCAATTTCTGATTATTTTTAGCCTTGCGAGCGCCGATGGGGATTCCACTGAAGGACGGCATCCTGTTTGCATTAACCCCTCACGGCCCAGCCCGGCTCTACCTGCTGCACAGTGGGATTCCCAAGCCGTGGGACTCTGTGGGGATGGCAGCACCGTCCTGCAGGTGGTTCTGCAAGGTGACAAACGGGGGAAAATGGAACAGCTTCAGAGAGTGAGCGCGGTGATGCAGACAGAGTGCTCCCACGGGTGGGATGGTGATGGAGCAGAGTGGTTCTTCCAGAGGGCAGAGCAAATGGTGCAGAAAAATGAGACGGTGAGGTTGGAAGCGGTGCTTCCAAAAATCATTCAGGTTCAGCTCGCAAACAGAACATCTCCAAATGTCACCGGGTTTAAAATCCGGAAAAATGCTTGGAGTGGATTTCGCCCCTTTGCCTCAGCAAAATCAAAACAGTCCTCTGTTTGCTTTTCAGCGCTCACATCTGCAGCTGATGGAAAGCAAATGCAAGCGGAAAGGTTGCTGCGAAGGATTGTTTTGCATGCAAGGATTTAGGATAAAAAATGGGAAAAAAAAGCTGTGTGAATCCGTGCGCTTGCAGAAAGATGCCGGTGCTTCTCCTCTTGTCAAACTGGAACTTAGTAATGATAGTGGTGCTCTGTGCTGAGCCCATCACCCATCCCTCATGGTGAGAGCAGGGCGAGGGCTGCTGGGTGCTCAGGCCAGAGCTCTCAGGTGGATGTTGAGCAGTTCTCTGCTGCGTGGCACATCGCTGGGTGCAGACCCCTGGCGATGCTGTGGGGTTGCAAGCAGAAAAGCTTTACGCCCCCAACTCTGCTGCACCCAAAGCAGTGCTGCTTCTCTTCTACCTCCTGATAGATTTCTGCACCCCCTGGGACTGCCCTTTGTCATGCTGAGCCCTCCTGGGCTGTGCATTAGCAGTGTAACTGAGTGTGCTCTAATTGGTGGAGAACCGGTCCTGAAATGTCACGGGAAGATTTATATCGCAGCGCAGCCTCTCCAGGTGCTAATTTTGCTATAGGCCACTGGATAATGGCTCCTGGAGAAAATTATCCCCGTGTCTTCCTGCTCTCTCTCCCCTCTCTCTCTTGCATTTTTTCCCTTTCCTTTCGTTCTCTAACTCCTTGGTGCTAGGAGGGCTCAGGAAGGCTAAGGTTCATGCAGGGAGGGTGATTCTGCTGCAACAAGTGAGGAGTGGGTTTACCATGAACTGAAATACTAGGAAACATCAGTGAGGACATGGCTGAGAAGCTCTGAGCTCCCGGCCCACTGGAAAGCCTCCCTTGGCCCTAAGGAGTGTGAACACAGGATGAGAATGGACCTCCCCAAAGGTTTTCCTCTCCCAGCCCCATTGGAGGTAATTGTGAGCCAGGCGGCCCTGGTGGGGGCTGTGTTTGTAATCAATGAGAAGTTTTGGTCAAACAAGACAAGTTTTTTTTTCTTTTTTTTTTTTCCCTTCCCCAACTGAAACAGCAATATTGATCTTCTCGGTCAGTTGCATAAAGACCATCTGCATTAATCTGATTTAATGGGGATTTAGCTGGCACTGGAGTGAACCTGTTACTGTTCTAATCTCATTTCAGCAACACACCACTGTTTTTAATACTGTTTTTTTTTCCCCCCCTCCCCTCTGCTGTCCCACTCCATTTGGATCAGACTCCTCCCAGCCAATCCACCACTTGGTTTGGCAATTCTTTCACATTTCCTCAGTGCTGGGCTCCTCCACCACCCAGCACATCCCAAAAAATGCTGCAGGAGCACACACAGAGGTCTCCTGCTGCATCGCGGAGCAGTCTGTGTGCACATTGCCTGCTCCCCTGCTGCCCAGTTCTCAGTGCAATGAGTTTTCTCACCTCCAGATGGTGAAAACTATGCAAACTACATGGGTGTGGGGTGGGGGGGAAGATCAAGCACCGTATTTTTGGCACTTCTGCCTGAGGCTGAGGAGTTGCGAGGACCGAGCAGCGAGAGGCAAATTAAAACCTTGCATTAATTCCATTAACTACGATCATCTTCTCACCGGGGATGAAGTTAACCGCTCGCCATTAGTATTATTATCAACAAAAAGTTGCATCAAGATGCCCACGCAACATTAACCCGACCCCGCCGTGCAGATGCGTCGCTCTCCTCCCTCCCATTCCCCCCGTGTTGCAGTGACTGCATGCTGAACCCAGCGAGCCTCCCTTCCTCTGCGTGCTGCCTCCCGGGTGCCTGAGTGAGCAAGGTGCTAAAAGGCAGCGCAGGGCACCAATTTAATTTGCCAAGCCACTGGCTCTGCTGTCACCGCCGCGCGCACCGCCAGCTGTGCCATTAGTGCCTGCACAGCTGGACTGCTGTGCTCATGGCAGGCAGGGCTGCTCTCCTTTGTCTTGCTGTTGAACCAAGTGCAAATGCGTGATGAAAGCACACGGTGCCAATTTGAGCTCGGCTTTCTGTTTCAGCCTTGGCAGTGGGTGGAAGCGTTGGAGGGTTTGGGCTTCGCCAAGCTCAGGTTTTGCTTTTGGGGGGAGGGTGGTGTGCTTTGGATAGTGCTGATGGCTGCTTTGCACTGCTTTCCTCTCTTTGTTCGGTCCTTCTGCACCGGAGGGGTGGGCACAATACTGGTTATTTCCAGAGATAAGAGGAGACCTTATCTTTTATCCCAAAAGGAGTTTGTGGTGAAGCGAGGGTTAGCCTTCTTCTCCCTGCCGACAGGTGATGGCCTTGAGTTGCACCACAGGAGGATATGTGGCATTGATCTGAGCTCTCACTGTGAGTCTTTGGATGAAGCAGATGCCTCTGCTCAACTGGGAGATTTGAGATCTTCTCCCTTGGGTTTGGGTTTGGTTTAACCCCGTTTTCCCCATTGCCCTTGGAACACTGCAGAGGACAGTGATGGGACTAGGGAGGGCTGGACAACGTATGCGGAGTGGCCGTGGGTTGATCGATTTCTCATGCCCTCCACATTCACCCACTTTGGCTGTGTGCTCCCTGTGTGCCATGGGGTCTTGTTTTGGATCCCACCCTGCATGGAACAGCAGCTCTTCTTGCTCTGTGTCACACAGCTTTGGGGTCAGGCGGTGCTGGGCAAGCCAGCCCTTTGCAGTGGAGTGCATTACTTGTCAGGGAGCACCGGTGAGTTACAAGTCTGCAGTGGGTAATTTTTCCTTCCCTTTTGCATGGATTACACTTGTTCTCTGCATGGCCTTTTCAGCAGGGAGAGCAGTTTGGTTACACATTACCTACACAGCAAAGTGTGCTCTAATTGGCCAAGAATTGGTCCCAAAATGTCAGGGAAAGATTTATTTCCCAGCACAGCCTCTCCAGGTACTAATTTTTCTATGGGCCGCCAGATAATGGCTCCAGCACACAATAGCTCAGAGTCCCTAATCAGGACACAGAGCTGTAATTGGGTTGAAGGGATTTGAAATCATTAAAGCCACATTCAGGGGAATAAAAAAAGGAACCCCTACCTTTCCTCTTCTCTTCTCCCCCCCAAGACAGAGTAACTGTGTTTAATGAGCAGCTCCTGGCACATCACTTGCGATATTCCGGTAATTGTGTCGGCAGCAGAGCAGCCCGAGACGAGGTTATTGAGCATCCTGAAGTGCAACAGTCACAAGTTCTGCCATGTTGGTAATTTCAGGGTCCAGCACCCAGCCTGGTGTTGGTGGAGCTGCAGTGAATCTGACTCTGTGTGCTTCTGTGTCCCTGATGCGCTGTGCGTCTTCCAGCCGTGCTTTGGCTGTCCTTGGTGTGTAACCCTCAGCACAGCGTGGTTCCAGAGCTGTGCTGCTGTTCTGGTGTTGTCCTCTGTGAGAACTGATGGGAACGGCTCTGCAGCGGGTTCGCTCTGGGTAGTGGCAGGTGTGAAGCTGAGAAAAGGTCTCCCACACTGCGCGGAGCCAAATTGCTCACTCTCGCTTGAATTCGCTTTGATTTTTCCCTTCTTCAGCATCCTGCTTCACACTTCTAATGGGTCATTTTCCTCTTTTTTTCACATTGAGCGATTTGCTCCGGTGTTTTGAGACGCATTGAACTCCACTTCTGTCCTCTGAATCTCTTGCAGACCCCCAGTTTGGTGTCACCCACTCGGTGTACGATGTGCATTTGCTTCGATAGTTGCCAAGGCTGGGTACGGTGCTGGCACCAGGCAGAGCCCAGCTTGATGAGCTCTGCTCTGACAGCACGCTGCGAGAGCTCCTCAGCTCCAGGCTGAAACACTGTCAGGATCTAAATGCAAAAACAAGAAGTTTAGTTTGGGTCAGACGACACATTTTGTTGGGCATGGTGTTTGTACACGTGGTAGGAGCAGTGGGGCACAGCTGGGCACCGTTGCTGCATTGAATCTTCATTGCCATCATATGATGGGGTCCGGGTGGCGTTTGGTGGCTGCAAGCAAGGGACCACCACCACTTTTGTCTTTGAACTGCTGGGATATGAGTGCAGTGCTGTGGCACGGCGCACTGCAGCTCCGTTTGTTTCCCTTAAGCTGCGCAGTGCACCCTCACCCGCTCTGCAGGGAGGGAGAAAAGGTGACATCAGGAGGTTCACCAGTGTGGGGGAAATATTATGTCCAGGTTTAATTGGCAGCGATTGTTTTGTCTTCTGTACAAAAGCAGCAAATCCCCAGAAGCTGGTCAGGAGCACAGCTGTTTATGGCGAACAGAAGCCGCTGCTTATCTCCTTGTAGCAACCTGTCTCCAGGAGATCACGGCTTAATTAACTCGCGTGTTATCGAAAGTGAAATTGTACAGACATTGTTTGGGGGGGGGGGGAAATGAAAAAAGAAGGAAAAAAAAAGGGAGATAAAGTGAAAGGAAGGAGGTGACCTGGGAGCCAAGTGGAGGGAACTCTGCAGAACGCCGAGCACGCGGCCGGGTGGCTCTGAAGGGAAGGATGACGCAGGACGTGGTGCAAAGGCACAATGTGGGGTTCTGCTGGAGGGGTTTGTGTGCTTCCAGGGCTCCTCCCGACCCGATTGCTCCTCAGATCAAAGCCGGAGAGACAACAATACATTCTGAACTGAGAACATTAATTTGTATCCGGAGCGTTTTAATAAATAATTTTTTAAAGCCCGGCTCAGCCCTGTCATCTCAAGCCAATTGCATTTAATATCCAGCCCTTCTGACTGATGGGTTTTTAACACCGTAATTAGCGTGTATGGCTCTTAAAAGCCTTTGTTGGTATCTCAGTCCTTCTCTGCATTATGGTGTCCCTGCCCCCCTCCTCACGGCCCCTGTTTGATAGTGTTATTCCATTTGTAGTTGTTTATTGCTCCCGCTGAGGCAGATGAAAGGCAGGGAGGGTCCAGAGCTCTGCTCAGAGGGGCTCTGCAGCTCTTGGGCTCCAAACCTGAATTCTGGCCTTAAAGGCCACATGTCTGCAAAGCGGATGTGGTTCCCGATGCGCTTCACCAGTGCTTTGTTGGCTCCTTGCTGTTTGGTTTGGGGCTGTTTTGGGGAGGGTGCTTTCTCCTCCGTGAGAGCTGAAGTCTTTATCTAACAGCCTGTGGCTCAGAGCTGGGGCTTAGGAGAAAAAGAAGAATCCTCCGTAAGTGGAATTAGCACCAGGCACAGTGTTTGCCCACTGTGTGCCATCTGATCCACGGGAGGAGCTCAGCTCTGTTTTTGGAAGGCAGTGGAGTGTGAGCATGGGGAATCAGACCTTGTCCAGAGCAGCCAGGTGCTTTCTTCCACGTTTTGTTCCACTTCACTGTTGGCTAAAGATGGCCCCAAGGCAAAATCCCAGCTCTGAACAAAAACCTCAAGTCTGAACCCGCTCCCAGACTGCAGGTGCTGCTTATCTCGGCCGCGATAAGAATCAAATCTGAAAAGCTGAATCGCTGCTCTGTAGCAGCACCAGACCTCTGCCGTGCAATTGCCCTGCAGTGCTTTAAGCCTCGGGTGCAGTCGTCTGTCTGCACAATCTGCGAGCGCAGCGCATTGCGAGGCTCGTGCTTAACGCCGTGCACAGCTAAATCCTGCCATGACCCCTGTGCTAGGCAGGCCTTACAGCTCCCGTTTTGCAAGCAAGGAGTGAACAGTCCCTGGCTTTCAGTGAAAGCAACAGCGGGGCACGTTTTGCCATTCAAACCATGCTGTCAGAGAACTGTGTTAAGCTATCGTGGAACCCAATGGAGACCACTGTAAGGGGAGTGCTTCAGTTGCCCTTTGTGGCAATGGGCAGGCGGCAGTCCGGGGCACTGCAGCCCCCAGAAGTCCATCCCCGTGCCCATGGACATGCGGTCTCTCCAGCAGCTGTAGGTGCTTGTGTTGCCTGCTTCTGATCACTGCAGTTCTCCCACGAAGCCATGTGCACAGCTTGTGCCGGCACAGCCTGCAGCAATTTGGACTGCAAAGACCTCGCACCCAGGGAGCCTGGAGCAATACAGGGCAAATCTGTAGAAGACTGGAGCGAAGCACCGGTGCTCGTGCTTGCTTCCTGCTCATTTTGGCAGGTGCTGTGGGTGCTTTCAGGGGGCTGCTTTCCCTGCCATGGCCAGCAGCGTTGCCAGCTGAAGGTTTTGCAGGGTGACATGCCTTGGCACCTTCCCATCCCCAGCTCAGGCTCTCTGGCAGAGTTCAGGGGGCTTGCAATAAAGTTTAGGGCCTGTCCATGACTTACTGTTGGCACATGCTGCTGCCTTTCGCCGCTCTGGTGGCATTGCCTCTGGCTGGTGGTGTCTTGCAGCTGCTGGCCCCAAAAATTGGCCTGGAGCTAAAGCTGTGCCTGCAGAGCAAAGCTGAAACCCTTCCCTACCCTCTGCTTCTTGTGTTAAAAGACTGTTTAGTCACTGGGTTTGGTGCCTGCTTGGCAGCAGATTGCTGCGCATCCTCGTAGTCTTGTTTTGTTTTCAGATTGCCTTTTTGGAGATAAACACTAACATCCGCCAGGGAATGATGGACGAGCTCTTCCTTCTGAAGCCTCTCTCGCTTTTCTTTCTGGAGTGCCTGCAAAATGTCCATCGCTCTCGTCCTGTGTCCTGAGTGCAGGTGCTTGCCCTGCTCACATTGCTTTGGATCGCATCACAGATATGCAGAGGTGCTCTGGTGGGGGTGGGTGGATGCCCAGTTTTCTGTGTGCTGGGCTGGAGCCCTTTGAGATCTGGATGTTGAGGCCTGACAGCGATTATCTGCAAACTGCAGGTTGCAAAGACTGGCAAAAATGAGCCAAGGAGGGGCTTATGTGAGTGGCCTCTCCTGTCCTTTACCCATCCTGAGGCTGCAGGGAGCACAGCGCATTCAGTGGCTGCTGGGGGTCAGCTCCTGCACAGAGAAATGGAAAAAGCAGTTGGGGATGTTGTGCAGGACAAGGAGAGCTGAAGGATGCTGTGCGACGTCAAGGTGAGCAAGGTGATGGCATTTACGCTGGAGATATTTGGGACTCAGGATCTGGGATTAGTGTCAGCTCTCGTGGCAAGCTAAATTAGAAATGCAGAAGCTGTCTCTGTTTGTGATATGGGGCTGTTAGGTGCTTCAGGTGCTGTCATTCTTATTTAGGGATATATTTAAGGATTAACAGTAAGAAGTCCGGCATTAGCAGCAGAGAAATGAATGTTAGTGAGCTTAGGCTTGGAGGGCTTATTTTTGATGATCATCATGTGAGCTGCTTTAGGAGAGATGAGCTCCGAGATGGGGAGAGATTCTTGTACTTCCACAGGAAAATAAAACCTTATGCAAGTTTAAATACAGATCAGAACTCAGCAACAATGACGGCTGCACGGGTAAAGCCGTGTAACTCCGATGCCTTTGCTGGCTGAGGATCTGCAGCTCACAGCATCCTGCCTATTTTTAGTCGCTCTCACTCTCTCTTTTTTTTTTTCCTTCCTCCTGCAAAATATGCACAATCAAACAATGTCCACAGATTTCTTTGTTCTTTGAAATCACTCTCCGTTTTTAATTGGCAACCTTTCCATTTCTGCCTTGATCACAGTTGGCTGCAAGTAGGTTACATTTGCTATGCGTGCTCTCTCAGGCACTGGAGCTGGGCTGGAGGAGCAACCTGCTGCTCTTCCCTGGGTGCAGGCACGAACATTTGGTGCTGCAAAACATTTGTTCCGAGGTGTAAACTCCACATTTCACTTTTCCCAACTTCGGCCTCAATATGTGCTGCCCACCAGCAGCAGCACCAGGGAGAAGCTGTTGAGCATTCACAGCTCCTTACATCCCAAGACTGGAGATGATCCTTGTCTGTTTGGGTTGGTTGCGTTATTATGATCGTTATTATCGTTACCCTTAGCATCATCGTCATCATCACTGCTTCTCGTTATTTTTCTAAGCATTCATAGAATGGTTTGGGTTGGAAGGGATCTCAGACAGCATCCAGTTCCAACCCTGAATGTTGAAGCTCATCCCAAGCTCATCCCTCAGGGTTGTTTCAGGCGCATTTCAGGCTGCATTTCAGCTTTCTGCAATGGGGGATCAAGACTGCAAGACTGCAGAAATACCCAGTTTTGTTCTCCAAGCAAGTGATCTGCTGGCCTCATGTCTGCTGCCTGGCCAGGCTGGACAACGATTGAGTCTCCATTACTTATGCGTTTCCTGAAGCTGAAACAATTGCTATTATCCCACATAACATTGCATGACCTACATTTTTACTTTGAAAGCCTCCAGCTAATAATTAGTTTGAGTTTCGAATTATAAATAAACGCATTTAAATTCCAGTTTAAAAGAAAAAAAAAAAAACCAACCGAAAAGGGGTGGGGGTGCAAGGAAAGCAAGCAAACCTTTTATTAGGTGAAATCACCTCCTCTCCCTGCTGGTCTCTGCATTCCCTCTGTTCCTCAGTCTGTTGGGGTGGGAAGGAAGGAGCAGATTTGAGGGAGGAGGAGGATTTGGGCATTTTCCTGGAAAACTGCAGGAGCTTTGGTGCTGGGGAAGTTAGGGCCATCTGGCTAAATAGGGTCAAGCTCTTCATTGGCAGCGTAGGGAAGTTTGGAGGAAGAGCAGAATGGGGTTGGGGCCACTCCAGTGGATTTATCATTTAGGACAGGGACCTTTAGGAAGGGAGCAGGCTGTTCCTTTCCAAACAGGGACCTTTAGGAAGGGAGCAGGCTGTTCCTTTCCAAACAGGGACCTTTAGGAAGGGAGCAGGCTGTCCCTTGCCAGATACCCACCATCCACCTCTCCATCCCATATCCAGCTGCAGCAGCCCAGGAGGCTGCGTGGTTGGGATCGTTAATGGGGTATCTTTAAGTAAGCATGATGTGACACCTAGGCTGTGATTGATTGACACCTAGTCTGTTCTGATGCCTCCAAGCATGGCTAACGTGGAAAGTGCCGTAATGCGCCGAGCCGCGTGGCCCCGCGCCGGTAATTGTCATTCTGCTCTAAGCTGGCGATCCGTGTATGCCTTGAAGCAAGACAATTGCTAGCCTTTGTAATTTCCTTTATGGAAAAAAAATCCAATCAGACTTAATAGGGACAAGACCAATAGAGATCTGTGGAAATTAGTGTGAAACCTATAGGAAAGGATAGACGATGAGACGTCTCCGGAGCAATCCCACGGGTGAGTTTTGCTGCACCCAGGGAAGGTTTGCGTTCTCCTGTTGCTTCAGTGGCATTTGTCCATAAGGAGTTATCCAAAGCGATGCTACTTCAGGTGCTGTTTCTATTCAGGAAAATGTCAAATCCTTTCTGGGAACTCTTGTTGTCTTGGTAATTTCTTGCAGAAACAAGTTCTATAAAAAATCCTCTCTTTTCTCGGCGCTAGGTTTTTCTTGTCTATTTTGGATGTAAATATTTATTGGAATACTTTAAAAAAAAAAAAAAATTCGGGAGCAGCTTTAATAGAACACGTGTGGTGTAATTTCTCCCCCAGAATAGCTCTTGTGAGCTCTTTGAAGCACAGACGGAGGCGGAGAGGTAGCTCATATTTCTGGTACCAACGCGGCGCCTTTGGATAAGAGCCCTTGGACGCTGAGATGCTGTCTGGCCCTATTCTTTCTTCATGCACTGTTTCCTAATCTGAAGTGCAGCTCTCTGGGAGGTGCAAGCCCAGCAATGAGAAGGGTCAGATTCACAGCAGTGGGATGGAAGCACTGTGGTTTCAGGCAGGAGCGGGGCGAGCTGGCTCGCTTCTTTTTGGGATGAGCAATGTCTACCATTGCAAGAAGATCCCCCGAGTCTGAAAGAGCAAAGCTTGAGCACAGAAGCCAGGACTGCCCTAATAAAACATTTACTGGGGTTTGGAGATACGCTCACTCCAACACGGTGCATACATATTAAATGATCAAAGTTGGAGGCCTTTGGAGGAGCCGGCTGCTAATCTGATGCAACCCTTGGGCTTTGCTCACCGCTGGCTGCATGGAAACAGGCAGCAGCTCTGTTTTCCCATTTAAAAGATTTCAGGGGTAAGCCAGGCAGGTCATAGCTCAAGAAGCAATAGGATTTGGCTTCTTAAAGGCTTTGACAAGAGGGGACTTGGGGAGGTGTTTGGGTTGAGGATGAGTTGGGCTCCACCTCTTGAGTCCGTTGCGCTCCTGATCCCACTGCACGCCATCCCAGTGCCATGAGCATCACAGAATTCTACGATTCAGTTTTACAAATACAAATCTACTGATTCTCACTGCTCCAGCAGTTCGGTACTGATGGTTTTCAGCTCAGTTACAGCATCTTCTCTGTTTCTCTAGCATCTTCCACAGCTTTCATCTAATTCCTTGACTAGATTCCATTTACCGGCGGTCTCGTTCTTTTAGGGTACTTGAATCTGTTTGATCATCAACAAATTCCTCTCTCTGTTCCTCTGATAAAAAATTAAATCTGGGCACCTTCTGAAGGCTCTCCACCCTCCCCCTTTTTTTTTCCTCTGTGCTCCGTGGGGAGTCAGAAAGCCCTTTTCTAGAAAAATAAAATAAATAACAATTAGAGTTCAAAGTGTGACATCTCCTCTTAGAAAGAAGAAGAGGTTGAGAAGAAGAAACAAAACCACCCTATATTCTTACAGACGTGACATCAAAATGAGAAACTATAAAGGATGTGCTTTCAAAGGCTCACGCAGGGACTGAGTTGGTTCAGTGGGAAATGGGCAACTGGAGTCTCTCGTGGCTCTTTGAAAGCGTGTCCCCAAGCTCCCAAAATCCTGTTGTTTTACCTCAAGTGCCAACAAACATGCTGCAGAGCGTCCTGTGGGCTGCAGGGCTGCTGCAGAGCAGGGAGATGGTCATGGGAAGCTCTTCCCTAGGATCCCTGTAGGATTTTATCCGTCTATGAGCTGCAATCAACCTCTGTTTGTCTTGATTGCATTTTTATCATCTTCTTGAGCTAATTGTGCGTGTGGGTTGGCATGCAGGGCGCTGTGCAGGGTTTCTGGTGGTAGAATCTCTCTTGCTTCCAATGCACTCATGCAAATATCTGCAGTCCCAGGTGGTTTCAGTGCCTCAGTTCCGTTGCTGAAGCTGTGGGATGGGTTATGGCTATGGTTATGGTTAGGGTTATGGTTATGGCTATGGTGAGGGTTAGGGTTATGGTTAGCGTCCTGGGCTGGCTGTGCATCGGCGCCTTGCTTTGCTCCATCTGCCTCTGCATCACCTTGGATTAATTACAGTACAGTGCAATATACATTTGTATGGTGTCTGCACAAGTGTCTCAGGGCCCTTTGCAATCTTAAAAATCTAATTAAGGTGCAGCCTCCAACATGAATGCTTATCACTGGAATGTGTACAGCGAGGCAGACGCAGCAGGCCTTTACGTCTCAACCAGGAGCTAAATCCACATTCTCGTGGCATTATTAATTACTCAGCTCCTGGTATCTGAGACACCAATCGATACCATGAGCCTGGCTGGCTGGGAAGCTTTCAGTGAGCGTGAGGGGATAGGTGATAACCATCAGTGAGAAAAGGCTGAGCCGCTCTTCTGCAGTTGGGCTGGGAGGAGGAGGAGGAGGAAGAGGAGCTGCAGTGCAGGACACGTTGCATTAGGGTACATTTATCAGGAGGCTGTTTGCTTTATGCAGAAATGAGATGGCTGTTTGGGATCTTGGCCTGAGAACAGCGCTGCCCTATTGGGGATGTGACGCTGAGGGACGCGGTCGCTGCTCACGGTTGGATGGGTTGGGGTTGGACTTGGGGATCTCGGAGGTTTTCTCCGACCTTAATGAGTCTGTGATTCAACGAAGGCTTTGGTGGCTCCTCTCATTGGTTTCACAAGTGGCAGGAGCCCTTGGGAACACCAGGAGGGGGGAGGAGGGAGTGCCACAAGTGCAACACAAGCGTAAATAACCGGGAGGAAAAGGGAAAGGAAATGTGAAGAGGCCCTTTAAATATGAGCCTCCAGAGCCCCGAGCCCAACTAGCGTTCCCTCAAGTATTCAAATGAGATTGCAGCATCAGATTGGTATGCATTAGGCTGGTCTCAATGAAAATTAACATGTAATTGCTTCAAATGAAGTAAGTGAGGAGGTAATCTGTTCTTAAATTGGATTCGCAGGATTTTGTGGTACCATAATGCAGCTGTGAAATGAAATATATTTTAAGGATGATGTCCTTAAGGGGAGGGAGGGGGAGGGCGTCTGTGCTGGGGAGGGTCCTTTCCCTCCACCCCTCTTTTGTTTTAGGCCTTTGGGTGGACTTGTTGTCTGTTGAAAACCCAACACCAGAGCTCAAGCTCTTCTCCATACAAGTTTCCATGTGCTGTGCCCATCTCTAGTCTTTGTTTGCAACTCTCTTTGCTCCGTTTGCCCCCAGCAGCATCCTTCTGCTCACAGCCCCGGCTCACCCCTCGCCGTTCCTGTTTTGTGCCTCAGCTTGTGTGGAAAAGCCACTTTAGTGATAATTTTCCACTTGTAATAAGTTAAGTGCATCGCTTCCTTTCGAATACATTTTCAGTGCAGTTAAGCCCAGCAGTCCCTTGCCTGTGTGCTTAGTTAAATGCGCTTCTTTGCAGACCGTTGGGGTAGATGGCTTCACTTTATTCCTGGGCCATTAGTGTCAATTGCACAAAGCAGAAGCAGGATTTATTCCGGGGGCACAGCTCATAATTGAGCGAGTTCAGCGCTGGGGATCAGCGCTAACTGCTGGGAGTGCAGCGCCGAAGAACTTCCCCAGCAGGCTGCTGGCAGCTCTGAAGCTCTGTGGGGCCAACAGCGGGGGATGCAAGGCTTGGGGTGCTCTGCACGGCGTCCCCCCCAGCCCAGGCTTTGGTTCCATGCACTGCGGGCATCTCACATCCTAGCTGTGGGGTGAGCAGGAGGCACAGAACGGAGGGATGGGGAGTGGGAGGAGACGTAATTTCATGGAGTTTAACTGTCGTGCGATGCTGGCAGGGATGTGATGAGATCATTAGGGAGTTCTTTTCTTCGTGCATCATTTCCCAAGAGTCCTTTTGAGTCCTCTCCAGCTTGCAGACCTGGTGTGGGGTGATGCTGTCCCTTTTGTAGGTACCTCTGGAAGACCTCTGGGGAAGGGGTGGCTTTTGTCTGTGGTTGTTTGCCTGCTGGCATCCAGGAGCCCCGAGCAATAGTTCACCTACTCTGCCATAAAAAAAAAAGGAAAAAGGGAGAAAATCAGCAGCAACAAAAGGTCCGCAGCTTGCAGGAGGCCCCGAGCTCATTGCTGGAGCTCCCTGTTGGGGCAGCACCTCATTAGTAACCCAGCCATGTCCCCGCACAGCTGCCTCCACGCATTTCGGTGCTGGCGTCACCCCCTGGCAGCATCAGCACTTTTGGAGGGCACCCAAAGCAGATGGGCCAGGAGCCCCAGCCTCGGGGACAGGGACTGGGTTTGGGACACGTGTCCTCTGCGTGCTGCCTGCACGGCTGCTTTGTCACACACTCCTCTGAGACGGAAGATGCCGTAGATGTGCAGAGCCCCGTTGTTAGCAGAGACAATAGGAGGATAAATAGAAAGGCTGGATGAGCCGAGCAGGGGAGCAGGGGACTTGGAAAGGTGCTGGTGCACTGCTGCATTGCAGAGAGAGAAAGACTTTTGCAGACACGCCGTCCCTGCTTGCTGCATTGTGCCCTGCTGCTCTGCACCAGCATCTCCCAGGGCTGGGGCTGCTCCGTGCCCAGCTCTGTGCCCCCCCAGCACACTGCAGGGGGGGTCCGGCTCCATCCCTCCCTCCCCAGTCTGCTTTCCTCCTGTTTCTTTGGCATTTGCCATAAAGGCAGCGTACTGGGAGTTGTTTGCAGCATTGAATCCCGGGCAATGAACCAAGGCAGATCTTTCCGAGCCTGGTATATTATTATTAATGTAATTAGCGTGAATCATTTGCATGTATAAACTTTCAATTGAGGAGATCAGGTACTTTACAAACATACATTAACTCTCCCTCCCTGGGAAGGAGGTGCCAGCTTTGTTCAAACCTTGCAGAGGGCAGAACTGAAGGGCAGGGATGTGCTGCAGGTTGGTGCGAGCAGAGGAAGGGCGGCACCTCAGGGCTCCAACTGCACCAACCAAAGTGAAACTTGGGAGGGGAAACACAAAGGGTTTTTATTTTCCACTTCCGAGCGCTGCTTTTGAGCACCTCTGCAAGAGGCTTTGTGGTGGAAGCTGATCTTAAGGCACCCACAGCCTTTGGGGATTGCTGGGGGGCTGGAGGTGGGGACCCCCCATTACTGCTGTGTTCATTGCTGGGTCGGGTCCCTTTGCTCAGGAGGTGGCAGCCAAATTTTGGCTGCCCCCCACAGCAGAAACAGCACGGGGAAGTCTATGAGAGCAGTGGGACCGTGCTGGAATGGGATTGAGCTGTTCACAGCCCAGCCTTTAATTAATCATAATAAATAACAATAAAATGTGATAATCACAGAAATAAATCTAAGATGTGAAGCTCTGCCTCGGGCGGAGAGCTGGTTTCGTTGATCATGTATAGCATGATAGTGGTGATGCTGGAATGGGAGGTGCTGGGGGTCGGTCCAGGGGTGGCTTCAGAATCCAGAGCTGCCTGAAAACTGCAGAATCGGACTGGAAATTGCTGGATGAGGCTGGGAATGACCAAATCAGACTGGAAAACAAAAAAAAAAACCCAAAAGCCATCGGGGCTGCTGAGTGATGGTGCCACGGCGCAACACGTGTGAGGCTCCATCAGGTGGTGAGGATGTGGGCAGGGGGTTTCTGCAGGGTGGGTGCTGAGACCCCATCCCTGTCTCTGCACCCCGGGATGGAGCTGGTGTCCTGATCATTGCCATGAAAACAGCAATCAGGTTGCTAATTTTACCGAGCTCTTTTCAGTTCTAATTAGCATTATTCATTTCTTATGTGTCCTGCTGGGTTGAGACAATCTGTGCTCTCCAGCCCAGCCCTCTGAAACACCAGCGAGCTGCACAGGAGGCAACAAAAAATGTTGTGTGCCAATTACTACACTTCAGTAATTAAAAACCTCCTTCCTCCCGCTGCCAGGCCACCCCCTCTCCAACATCCCTGTGTGCAAACTCGAGAAAGCAAAGAGGAATTTGGGCAGCCTTCATTGCCTGTGCAATCTGTGCCGAAAGCACGGGGAGGTGCTGGGGGCTGTACGAAGCATGGCATGAGAGCAGGGCTCCCAGCCTGCGTGCCGTGGTGGTTGTAGCCTTGATACGTGATGGTGGGATGCTGGGATGGAGGTTGGTTGGGGTTCTGGTGGTCCGTGGGGTGGTTGGCCAAGCCCAGATGCTTTAGGAGATGTCGAATTGTGTCAGTAACATTTCCATTTCCCATAGGGGAAACAAAGAGGGAGAAGGTTCGTTGCCCTGCATCTTTTTGGAGGAGAAGGCCTTGCTTTCTGAGCAGGAACGTAGCTGGGATTAAGGAACTTGAGAAAGAAAATGAGCTCATCGGAGCTTAAATATTTTGACATCTTTGTTGGAGGCCACCTCTGTGTTCCGGCCTGCCTGGGGCCTTAGAATCGTAGGGTGGCTCAGGTTGGAAGGAACACAACAGATAATCCTGTTCCAGTGTCTCTGCCTTCCCTCCCCATGGCAGGGCAGGCGGAGCATCCATCGGTCTGCAGCATCTCTGGGCATCACTGCGTGCCAGGCGTGGGGCGGGGGGAGCGCGGCGGTGCCTCTGCTGCCCACCTGTGCCTGGAGCTCCGATCCCAGCCCCTGCCAAAGGCTTTACGCTCGGCTGCCCCGGGATGGAAGGGAGCAGATGGAGGGGTGGGAGAGCAGCGAGGAGGGGGCGAGCCACGGGGACCCCAGTGCTTGTGCATGGAGGAATGGGCTGGAAGGGGCGCAACGGGGAGGCTGTATCCTGCCCTGCAGCCTTGGTTCCTGTCATATTGAAGTCATTTGCTTGTCCTGGCCTTACCTGCACCGGGAGGGGAAGGGAGCCTTCCTCACGGCAGCCAGCTCGGAAATAGAGCCTGGTACCTGCAGCTTACAGCACTTTGTCCCCAGGGCTGTGCTGCTGCATATGGCACAGGTTTGGCTCGGTAGCTTGGAGAAGGAGGAAAGAAAATAAAATAACAAGTTGAAGCTTGCCGATCCCAGGGACAGAGGAGCGTGTCTGGGTGATAAGAAGAGATTGCGACCGGGTGCTGTGAAGGGCGACAGCACTTATTTCACTGTTGCCTCATGCGTTACCTGAGCCCCGTTGCTTCTCAAAAGCACTTAAATACCCATATGATAGAGGGAATGCTTGGATTACACACTGTCTGGCTCCATTATTATCCAGGGATCTCCAAACTGATGCATTTCACAAAAAAAAAAAAACCAAAAAAACTGGCGTGGAGGAGGAGAGAGGGAATATATATATGGTTAGCTCAGGCTGCTTATGAGTCCTCAGTGATGATCTCTGCAAAAGAGGTCAGTCTGAGGGATTCAGGCTGCACAGGGCTTCCCATCACCCAGAAATGCAGCTTTAGCAGAGGGCTGGACACCCCTTTTCTCATGTGGAAGCACTGCAGGAGCCCGTTGCATTGCACTGGAATGGGCAGGCCAGAGCCAGAGAGCAAATCCGTACCTGTGTTTTATTCAGACCCCGATGGTCTAAGCTGCCAGCATTGAGATCCAGAGCCCAGTATAATAAAGCCATCCTTTGGGGTGAAATCCCACATATTACTCAACTTGAGAAACTCAATTCTAAGGTTTCGCTCAAGTTGTAAAGCAGCTGAGAGCAAGCAAGAGCAGAGTTCTTGGTGTTCAGCCCAGGCTGAATCTATCACTTTTTTTTTTTATGAAGATAATAAAAATCTGCTTGCATTTAATTTATTATTATCGTCATATCATTATGGAACAGCAGTGAAATAGTTTAATTTATCAGATGTTTTTCACAGCAGAGAGGGAGGACGGTCTGACTGCTGGGGTAGCAAGTCCTCAGGGTCCTCGGGGTCCAGATGTCCCCCATCACCTTGGGCAGTCCCCCTCCATGGGCGCTCACATCTCCTTCCTCCAGATGTTGGGTGTTTGGGTCGGGGTGGTTTTCCAGCTCCTTCTGCAGCTGGAGGGATGGAGGAGGATGGAGGAGAGGAGGCGGTTTGTCCCCCGGGTGTCTGCTGGCAGAGCTGAGCGCCGCTAGCTCTCACGACCGCGCGCTTCTCTGCATCTCCCTCCCACACCTATAGAATGGGAATAATGGCATCGCCCACCTCCTGGGGAGAGTCGGGACATGGAGACGAACTGGAGGTGGTGTGGCTCTTCTTGTAAACACTCTGTGCAAGTCTATGTGAGACACACAAACCCTCGAGGAGGAGGGGAGCAGCAGCACCGTGAGGAGGAGGAGATGGGGGTGGATCGTGCCCCACCGAGGCCAACTCCAGCTTCATTGCACACAAGGGGGGGCACATCTTGCAGCTTCACAGAATCACAGAATCATAGAATTGTAGGGGTTGGAAGGGACCTCCTTGTCGCCTGCCTGAAGTTCCCCTTTACCCAGCTTCCCATGATAAGAGTTAGGCTGTTTCCATGGGGTGCTGCCTTCCTTTGCTGCCCTGCAGGCTGCTGGGAGCCTCTGGTGCCTCCAAAGTTAATTTGCATCCCAGCCGGTGCACAAATAATGGAGTAGAATGGGGAGAATATAAACAGTGGAGCTTAGGCTGAGTGGTTTTATGGAAGGACATTATCCGCCATCACTGGCATGCAGCAAAGCCCGACTTGGTTCTGTAATCTCCAGCTTGCTTTGCTGGTTTAGGCAACAGGGAGATGCCTGTGTCCTCCCAGAAGGTGTGGTTTGGGGTCAGCAAGGAGGTTTGAGGCAAGGAGCAAATGGAAATGTGGGGGCTGTAGGTTGTACAATGGATGGGCTGCTATCTGCAATAACTGTGAAGCTGTCGGGGAAATCTCTTGAGCAGAGTGCTGGGTGCCCAGAACTTCCAAAAAGGGTGAGGAGTGGGGCTGGGAAAGGGTGATGGCATCATGCTAACAGGTCTGCTCTGCCCACAGGTGCTCCGTGGACAACCGCGTCACCCGCGTGGCCTGGCTGAACCGCAGCAGCATCCTCTATGCCGGCAATGACAAGTGGTGCTTGGACCCGAGGGTGGTGCTCCTGGCCAACACCAAAACCCAGTACAGCATCCAGATCCACAACGTGGATGTGTACGATGAGGGGCCCTACACCTGCTCTGTGCAGACAGACAATCACCCCAAGACGTCGCGCGTCCACCTCATCGTGCAAGGTAAGGGGAGGGGGCTTTCCGGGGGGGGTGGGCTCAGCGCTTTGACTTCCTGCTCTCTTTTGCCATGGGGTCTTCCCCTCCTATTGCTCCTGCTGGGAAGACAGCTTGGTGCAACCATAGGTGATCCAGGATTGAGAGTCCACATGAGGTTGGGCAGCGCTTGAGTGTGGCAATGTGCTGACAGGTGGACTTGACGACCTTAGTGGTCTTTTCTAACCTTAATAATTCTATGATGTAACCCAACTTACTTGTAGCAGTCATGGGACTCTGGTACAGGCATCTCTGCCTCCCAAAATAATCACTGCTAAACTCACATTGCTGTTTTTTTTGTTGTATTTTGATGCTTGCTTTTTTTTTTTTTTTTTTTCCCAATGCTGGAGGCAATGCTTAAAGTAAAATTTGTGTTGGGGGAAAAGAAAGAGCAAGCAGATTTGTGTACTGTGCGGGGGTGTGTGTGTGCCTAGCAACAATATGTGTTTGTGTGTTAAAACTCCTGCGAGGAGGAGGAGGGATGGTGTGGGGCGATGCAGCATGTGGTGACCCAGCACATCTCCTTGGGGCTGCCGACCCCAGAGGTGTGTGTGAGCCCATGGGCCCACAGCAGGGAAAGGATGGGTGCAGCTCTGCAGGTGTAGGGACACGCTGAGTAAGGGACTGCTGGCATGGAGACAGCCTATGGGGGATCGATGGAGAATTTCTGATCTCTTGCTAGCAGCCCTTTTTTTCCTCCTGCTTCTTCTGTGATTTGGCCAGAAGCCCTCTTAGCATGACACACCAACTCGAGTATTGGAATCTCATCTCGGGCTAATTTTCGAATGCTGATGGATGTATTGATCTGGAAACAAGCTGGGTTAAAAAGGCATTGGTCTTGTACACAGAGCTGGGTTGAGCTAATCCGCCGTCAATATGCCAGGCCTGAGCATAATTGACAGCCTAATGAATAGAATGGGGGGGAAAAACCCAAACCCAACCTTCCCCCCCTCCTTCCCCTTCCGTTTTGTCTTTCCTCTTCGAGCAATAAAGCAAACTAAACACAGCCGGACTTTCTCCATCTCCATTAACCACGGAGAGAAAGCGGATGTGTTGCCATCCTGGGTCTTTGCTGTTTATCTTGCAATCTGTTATTACCTGCCTGCATTTCTTAAGCCAAAGTCGATCACCCGCAAGTTCCCATCACCAGGGTGATGCAATTTACATTGGCTCCCTTATTCCAGTGTGCTGACCGGTTTCCTGTATCCCCAGACACCCAGGCTCATCCCTCCTGTCTTGCTGCAGCATTAGGAAGAGATGTTTGGATACAGGAGGAAAAGGTCACATCTTAATTCCCAGCAGTGGTTTGAGCACCGGAGGACTCAGTGATGGTCTCAGCCCTAGAACGTGCTGCACATCCTTCCTGCTGCTGGAGGAAATGCTGGCTCTTGGAAGCATGGCCCCTCCTTTCAAGAGTTATTGCTTGGCTTGCTCAGCCATCTCTTGGGTGGAATGAGGCAGTAGTGTGTTCTGCAGCAGGGTGCATGGAGGTAAGCCTCCTCAAAGGGAGGACTGCTGGAGTGACCCCAGTTAAAGACAAGTGAATCCCTCCTGCCCCCAGGTGTGGGGGATGTCCGTATGGAAAGAGCTTGGAGCTCATCATCCCTCATGGAGCTTCTGGATGGAGTGGATCTGTGGGGGAAAGAATAAAAAACAGAAGAGGAATGGGGGTGGGAAAAGGAGCTTTCTGTAGGATATGAGCGTTGGAAATGGTCCTTTGTGGCAGCAGAGGGAGAGGAAGCTGAAAGCCATTGGGAACCCGAGGATGGCCGCGCTGCAGCAAGGGAAACGCCGTGCATTTATTTCTAGGTTGACTCTATTGATGGCTGAGATCCCAAAATAGGTGGGCAGAAGGCACCTCCAGAGCTAATTTAGCCTGTCCCCCTGCAACGAGGCAGGGACAGCGCTGGCAAACATTTGTGAGAGCTATTCTTGAAAATCTCTAACGAAGCAGATTCTGCCATCTCCCCAGACAATCCATTCTACTGCTCTGCTACATTTATAATTAGGAAATGTATGGCTATGGCTAATATCTAACTTGAACCTTCTTTGTTGCAAATCAAGTGGAGTTTTTCTCATCCTATTCCCAGCGGAGGTGGAGAACAATTGATCAGTGTCCTCTTTGTTACAACCTTTTGCTTTTGGGAAGGTTGTTATCTTGTTGCCCCTTAGCCACCTGCTTTCTGATCCCACTGGAGCCCTCTTTCTCCCACCTTTCCTTGTTGGTCAGGCTTTCAGAAACTCGTCACTCTTGAAATCCTTCTCCTGAAAGGCAAAAGGTGATGGCTGCTGATCCAGGAATAGCAGATCAGTGCATCTCCCCCTCCCATTGCCAGCGAGCCTCAGCACTAATATGGGACAAATGAGCCCAGGAAGGAGACAACAGCCCCGTGGCTCTGAATGCATCAAAGTTTGGACCTGCTATTTTGGGGACTGTTTTAAGTGAGGTCAGGCTGGGTGTCGGTGATGTGAAATTGATGTGAGGCAGCAACATCGCTGCAAAAGGTGCAAAGTGCAAGGAAGGAGCTCCCAGCCACCTCCTGCCTGTTTGGCGTGGAGCCGAAAATGAACCTTTGGGGCAGAGCCTGTGTTGTCTGCAGTGTCTGGGAGGTGGCCCCTGCACATCCCAGTGCTTCCTCATGGATTTCTTGTCAGGAGGGGCTGCAGCTGCAGGAGCACAGAGCAGGGAAGCGTGGCTGTCCGTGTTTTCAGCAGTGTGCTCAGACTCTGAGGGCACACGTGCGGTTGGGGGTGAAGATGGGGAGAAGCGCCCAGCAAAGCGTGTGGGTGTTATTGGCACAGCTGCACAGGGAGCGGTGGGCTCCGCATCCCCAGGGGTGTTAAAGAGCAGCAGAGATGTGGCACTGGGGGACGCGGTCAGTGGGCATGATGGGGTTGGACGTGGTGATCCTTCTCCAACCTGAATGATCCTGTGGGGATTCTGTGAGTGAGCTCTGTGCGTAGAGAGATGCGGAAACCCGGGGCAGAGAAGAAGGCTTCAGTTTGGCCCCATTGACCTTTGAAGAGTAATGCTCTTCTCTCCTCCTTCCCCACGTGGGTTTATTTAACACACAGCTCCTTCTCCCTCTCCCCAGGGGCACTCCAGCTATTTAAGCCTCTGTTCTCCAGGTCGCTGGGCTGAAAAGCGAGAGGAGAGGAGGGAGGAGGATGGTGTCTGGAAAGCTCTTATTTGTATTGATAATAAGCCGACTCCGACGCGCGCCTGCACAACACTCCCACTGCCTTGTAAGATGCATTATGGAAAGTTGGCCTTATCTCAGTGCTGGAAATGGACTTGGTGAAGGAGGCACGGGTGCTGCCGGAGCTTAATCTCACTTAGACACGCGAATTTGCATGATAGAAAATGGTGGAATTTTAGTGCTTAGAAAGAAAAAAAAAAAATAAAAAGGGAATGCAACTGGGGGATATTAGCACTTTCCGTTGCTTTATCACTTTCTTTGCCCCTGTCTGGCTCTTTCTTTTGTCACCGTTGCAAGTAATCACCCCTTCCCTTTTGTTTGGTGTAAATGAGTTTTCCCACTCCTTCCTGTGTTGGCCTTAATCTGCAAATCCCTGCTTTCATATGGGAACTAATTACCTGCTTGCTGGAGTTGGGGGCAGTGGGCATAAGTGACACAGGGCTGCTCTGGGGTGGGAGCTGGCACTGGGTGGCACCTTGACCCAAGCATCACTGCCACCCCATAGCATCACTGCCAAGGTGTGTTCTGCAGTGATAAAGCTTCTGATGGGGCTCACAGCCCCACCCTGGCTTTGTTTCAAGCCCTGAACTCTGCCCAATTAATTTTCCTTTGATGCAATAAGCCCCTTTGGCTCAAGGGAGGTCGGGAATAACTTTTTGAGGGCACTGCTGCTGCCTGCCTGGCATGTGAGCAAGGAAGGGCTCACACAGTAATGCAGGAGGATCAGACCCTGCAGCTGTTGTTGCTGTTGTGCAAAGGCAGCTTGCAGGGAAAACAAGGTGGATAAAGATTATGAGGGCTGGGCACTGGGTCTGGTCACTTCTGATGGTGCAAGAAGTGGGATTTTGGAGGAGTTTAACCCTCAGGTTGAACCCAAGTGTCTGGGTACCCACTTTGGGGCTGGGCAGGCTGTCCCAGCCCCCAAGAGTCACTTGACCCCTTTGCAAATCAATTTAACATCTGCAAGGCAGAGATAATAATTGTCACCTACTTCACAGGGGGGTTGATGAGGATTAATTTGGTAGTGTCGACAGAGGTCTTTGAAGATGGAATGCGCTATCTGAGAGCTGAGCATTATTATTAATTAGCAATTATAGCGTGGGGCAGGAGGGGGGAAAACAGACTCTGGGACTTGCACCATGCACTTGTCCCTGCTCTCAATGCAGTTTCAGGCTCTCCTGGTGCTAGAGGGACCAAGTGTGCTGGTCTCCACTGCGTGCATGTCCTGCAGTGCATCTTCCTTCCTGGGGACACTGGCACAGGGAATAGTGGGAGGGATGGGGAGGTGAATGGTATTTCGGGTATGGCCAGAAGCAAACAAATGCCCAGTAAAGAATGTCATTGCTCCCATACAGAGAGAATTGGCAGGAGACTGAAGTGAGGGGAAGGGAAGGGTAGTGACTCATAGGACACGGACCGTTTTCATTTCCTGCATGCTTTTATGCCTCACATGCATCACAGCTGTGGGTAGTTTCTCTGCTTTTCTCCCCTGGTGAACTGCTAACACTGGAATCCAGCAGGTTCCTCTAAGCAGTGCAGATGCAGACCCTGCACCACAGTGCTGTGACATCCCAGGCATGTGGGGGCATGCAGTGATCTCGTCGGGGCCATTCCCACCTCCCAGCACCCTTTAGTTCCCTTTATTTCCATGCCTCCCAGCATCAGCCATGCGTGCTTTGGTTGTGGCAAGGCGAGCTCAGTGCAACTCTTTGCTACTCCCACAGAGACACACAGGTCACCCTCGGGTCACTCCTCTCTGCAAAGCAAGAGCCTGCTCTTCTTGGAGCCTTTCTGTGCACGCAAGCTCCCAGCAGCTCCATTTACCCATGCTCTGCAAAGGCTTTCAGGGGGAGGCCACCTGCATCACCTGGAGCCATTCAGCAGCAGCAGCTCTGCAAGTGCTCTGCAAAATCTCACGGCTCCCCAGGCAGAGCCGGAGGAGGACGTTGGGTTTCTGCAGGTCTTGCAAGGTCTTGCACGAGTCATCCTCCACCGTCCCAAAGGAGATGAGCATCTCCCCACCGCCACACACGGGTCCCAAAGTAGTGTTCAGCCTGGCAAAGCCAGCGGTGGGTTAATGAGGTGGCTGCCATTTAATGTTACTGCAGTCATCTCTTTTGTTTTACTACGTTAAAATATTTGCGGCGGAGCGGTAGGACCGCTGTAACGCGATAGCGCTGCCTTAATGCTATTGTTACCATGGCAACGCTAATGGCAGCTCAATAACATTATTGCAATTTAATCTTACGACAATAAAATTAAGGGGAGAACAGTGAGACCTCAACAATGTAACGTTACTGCAGTGACAGCGCTGTTATCGCGATCGCGGAGTCAACGCAGTGTAGGGGAACACGGGGAGCAGTGTGTATCGTTCCTATAGTAACACAGAGGCATCCGCACAGCACAGCAGGGATGGATGGAGGAGATGGGGCCGGGGTGGCCGTGTTGCAGCTCCTGGGGCTGTTGGCAGGGGAAGGGGGGAAGGTCACCATGCTGTGAAGTCGCTCTGTTCACCCAACTCTGCGATCGGGTGTCGTTATCGCAGCCTTTCTTCTCCTCCCTCTGTGCTGGAGCTCTTTGGAGCAGGGCTGTTGTTTTAGCTGTAGTAACTCTGCAGGGAAGGATTTAAAGCACTGCCTCCATCTAGTTCCAGATCCTTCTGCCCGGCGTTTTATAGCATGTGGCTGTTATGGAGCGATAACGTTTTATATTTATATGTCATCTTTCATCGTGAAGGATCCCAGCACAAGCTACAAATTATGGCCGTGCCGCAGGGCCAGGCAGGCAACCCGGCACACGGCGGTGATGGAGGGGCTCCATCCAAGGGCACTGGGGAGAGCTGAGCACCTGTAACTAAGTGAGCCATTCTGGGAGGGCTTACCCTGAGTCCCCAAACTTTGTGACGCTGGGTTTGCCCGAGGGGATGGGATGCAATGGGTGCAGCCTTGTGCATCCTGAGCCACGCTGGTTGCATCCAGCGGGCTGCAGCTCCCCTCCTCCTTCACCTATGGGTGAGCCCTGTGCACCCAAGGCAGCACCCACCACTGCCTGGGTGGGCATGGGGAAAGGACCAACAAAAAACACTTCCTGACTTTTGAGCATGAGGAAAGCTCACCCTGTTTCTGGGGTGGAGATGGGTGGGCATAGAGTAGGAGGTGGGACAGGGGGACTGGGAGGGAGGGAGAGCTACTGCAGGGTATTTGGTATTGTAGTGGTGGTCATTTCAGGGGGTGCTTTGCAGCTCAGCACAGGGCATCAGCGTTTTGTGCAGCACCAGGCATGGCAGCAGTGGGATTCAGTATCTTCAGTTTCTTGAAGGAGAACCCAAAATCTGAAAAAGTGCTTTGAGGCCCTAGCACAGATTGAGTGCATTTGTACAATTTGGGTGCAGTTGTTGGACTTGGGTGCATTTGTAAGGCTTGAGTGCACTTGCAGGGTTTGAATGCATTTGTAGGTCATGGATGCATTTGTAGGGCATGGACACATTTTGGGGGCATGGATGAATCTGTAGGGTTTGGATGTACTTATAGCAGGATGCATCTTTAATCTGCAGCATGCAGCAGAAGGACAGCATCCCGATGCCATGCACACCGAGTGCAATTTGCTCCCAGCTCCAGGGGAGGGAGTCAGAGCTGCTGCTCTGTCCCCACATCCCTGTCGCATCCCTCGATGCTCGCTGTGCGCTCGCTTTGTCGCCATGCCTGGCAGGCAGTGTGATGCCCAGTGTGCTTGCTGCTACCCCACAATTACCACCCCCATTCCCCCTCCTGCACATCAGGAGAGCATACTGGCGTGGAAGGCAGGTTTCCGTGCTCCAAGACCTTCTGCTCTCCCCCTCCTTGGTCAGCAGATCCTGGCCAACCCCGCTCTGTACATTTGGAGCCTGGGCACGGTGCTGCCCGCCTGCCCACATTTCTCCATCTCAAGTGCAAATCTGGGCCCGCTCCGCAAGGCAGCTGCTTGGCTCCCCTCACGCATCAGCATTTGGTTGCTGTCCATGGGTATTTGGACTCTGACCACCGCTCTAATTCCTTGTTTGTCCTTTAATAAAAGACCTGTGAGCCCCTTGACACCGCAGTTGGAAGCGGTGGGACCTCGCGCCCTGCATGCCAGCTCGCGTGGCAATCTGGTGTCACATCCATCCTGCCAACCCAGCTCCTCTGGGACTCACATGTTTGAAAACAGGAGCAGCAGCTCATCTCCCATTCACTGTTTTTCTCCATCATTTGCTTTATTAAATATTGATTTTCTGTTGCATTATTAAACCTTAAGTCCCGGGCATAAATTCTGAGTTGATACTTTAATCTGGCTCTTCTTTTTGGCCTTTAGAGCTGATTTTATGGCCAGTCCCGCCGGAGCCTGTCCAGCAACAGCACTCTGGTTGCAGCAGGTTTGGTCAGCTTGGTGCTGCCTTCACCATTGCCATACATAGGGCAGCACCTGTGGGGGTTCATGGTACAGGTTGCAGGGTGCAGGGGGCCAAGGGTGCGATCTTGCAATGAAAAAATGGCAGATGAGTTTTGGGGAAGTCAGGATGTGTGTTATACAGTGCCGCCCTCGCTTGTTTGGGTAGCACAGACAGACTGCAATCCAAAAGAGGAGTTTTGTCACGGGCAGCAGCATGGCATCCTCCTGTGTGCCCCCGTCTGTTTGCTCCCCAAGGCTTTTGCTTATTGCTTTGCCAAAATTGCCACACTCAGAGGCAGGCAGTGTGGCTGCAGATGGCGATGTCTTGTCCTGAACACATCTCCTGCGCGATGCTGTCCAGAGCTGCACTTTGCTAGCTCACAAATCCCAGAACTGGGCTCAGCCAAACCTCCAGGCAAAGCTGTGGGGATACAGTGGTGGGACAGCTGCCAGCCCATGCAGGGACGGCCACCAGCACATCCCTGATAGCCCGGCTGGGTCGCACTGCCCTCCCCATCCATATCGTGGAGCCGCACGCAGCGCATCGGTGCCAGGGCTGCAGGCTGCCAACAACCAGGTGTCGGAACATGGATCCTGAGCCAAGCTGGCTCTGCGGCCAAAAGGGAGGAGGGGAAAAGAAAAAAAGAGGCAGAGGAGCTTGCACACGGCCTTTGGATACCTATCCAAACGGAGCATGCTGGGCAGTATGAAATCCGCATCTGGCAGCCGGAGCGCTGAGCAGTGATTTAAAACCCGGCTCCCAGCGGCAGGGAAAAGGAGGCAGAGTGGGAAGCAGATGTGAACACAATGCTGGAGATAAAGGAGAGGCCAAGGGAACAGCTGCTGGAAAAGCTCGACAAATATCTGCGAGCTTAAGGACGGGCTGGAGGGGTCACTGAGCCTAGGGGAGAGTGAAGGGGGGGAAATGGGGCTTTTTTTGCTTTGGAGAGGTTGAAACTTGGAAAATGAGATTGGGGACTGGAGGGACACGTGCTGGGAGCTTTGTGCTCTCGTCCTGCTGGCTTTTTTTTTTTCTTTTTCCTGCTTTTCTGTTCCGGTGGTGCAGTGAGGAAGAAAGATTTACAGAAGGAGATGGGAAGAAAAACGGCAAGTGGGGAATGAGAAAGGAAAGAGCCTTGAAAAAAGATGTGGAAGTGTGACCTTTGGGAAATGCGTGTGGAAATGAGTAGGCTGTTAGGCTTGGTGATCTTGGAGGTCCCTTCCAACCTTGGTGTTTCTATGAATCTGTGAAATACAGGTCCTGAAATATTGCTGGTGTGGGTTTCCTGGCCCTATTGATGGAGCTGGATCCAAACATGGGGCAAGGCGGTGATGATGGCAGCCCCATATGGATGTCCGTGGGCTCCCCTTACTCTTCCTGGGCTCAACAGAGATGTCTGTCCATGCCATGCCCTCTGCAGTCCCTTACTTGCTTCATCCTGAGAGCTCCAGCTTTCATCCCACTCCTGTTTTGCAAGCACTTCTCTCACGGAATTAATTCTTTCTTGCAGTGTTTTCCTTCTCTATCTTTTCTTCTGGGCCATGTCTGTCTGAAATAATATTTTTTGCTCCTTCAGCAGCAGGGCTATATAATTGATGGCCTCGCCAAGCTTTCTGAGCTAAACATTAAACCCTTCCTGCCTTGGCTCCAGCCGGAGTTCATTACTTTCTGAAAAGCTTCGTGTCTGTTTGTGCTCAGATTATTGTTGTTGTGGAGGGGAGGATATTGTCAGCAGAGAGAGAGGAGGAGGGGCTGGATTTGGCCAGCACTGCTTTGTAATCAAATCCTGCTCGCCTGCTTTTTAGCAAATTTTCCAGCCTAAAAAGGCCTCTTCTAGTGAAATTGGAATACCGGCACCCTCCTGGAGGCAGGAGCACAAATCCTGCCCCTAAGTAACGTGCAGCATGTGTGAGATTGTGTTTTCCTCATGCTCTCTCTCTCTTTTTTTGGTTTTTTGGTTCTTTTTTGGCCAGACAGTGCGGAAGTTTTTCTCTCTTTATTTTTCCCCTTTCTTTCTGCCTTACCCCACTCCTCCTCCAGGCTCCCCTTCCACCTCAGCCCTTAAAACACAGCAAGGCGGAGGTGATTACAAGGATTGGAGATGCAGTGACACTTCCCTGCCAACAAGTAATTGATTTATTAAAGACATTACAATACATTCATGGCTGAGCGTAAGAGTTTCCTTTGAACTCGCTCTAAAATCCAAAGGGATTGTGGCTGTTTGTGAGCACCGCAGGCAGAATAAATCTGTGCTCCCCCCCACCTCCCCCTGCTCCACTGCAATTTCGTTTCCCTTTGACTGGCACAAGTAAATATCACAGCTCGACAACTCCCGTCCAGTGACCGGTGTGATCCAATTTAATAGCATTTAAAAATTCAAAGTGATTGTTAGCCAAATGGAAATGTAAGATTTCGTACCCAGCCTGCCTTGGGGGAGGAAGGGAAGAATAGGGGAGGGCGAGGGGGATGTAGACAAATGGACTAGATAAAAAATAATGGAAAGTAACTTAATTAAAGAGGCTCGAGCCAAGTTCAAAACAGTGATGATTCTGAATCTGAGAACCGCAGGTTTTAGAAGTGAAAAGAGGAAGTTAGAAATGAAAAGAGGAAGAGGAAAGAAAGGAAATTCCGGAAAAAGAGCCTCCAAAATGATTAAATGGAGGGGAAGAAGGAGAAGGAAGGAAGGGGTAAAAATATTCCTTCCTTCCTTGGAAAGCACGAGCGCAGGGGGAATACGCAGCGCCATCGGTGAGGCTGGGCATTAGCAAGACAAATAGGAAAATGAGAGGATGCTCTGGGGGAAGATAACTCCCTGTGGCTTTTAGGGCTTTCTCAGAGGCGCGAGGGTGGCCAGGATGAGGGCTGGAGGGTTTCACTGAGGAGAAATGGGAAATGAAGGCACATTCCTCATGGAAAACAAGAGCAGCCCCCCATGCACGCAGAGCGCGCCGCTGTCCCTGCCTGCCGGTGCCTTTGCTTTTAACTCTGTCCAACTTTGCATATTTGTGGGTAGAAATTTCTTGATGAAACTTTAATCGCAGCTCCGTGTGTGGATATCTTGCTGTGCTCAGCACAGCCTGGCAGGATAGCAGGTGCTGGTTGAGCATCAATCCTAATGGGCGCTTTTGGGCCGTTTGCTCTTCGGGTCTCGTTTCCCCATCTGTAATAATAGTATTCCCGTAACACGTGGGGGTGTTGTGACAGTAGGGTTAATGCCAACACCGTTGGCAGAGCCCAAGAAATGAACATGGTGGTGTGCACAGGTAATGAGCACCTGCAGCACAGTGTTGAGCTCCAGGCACATCAAAGCGAATTGAGGCAGCAGGGACCATCCTGTCCTCCAGCATCGTTGAACCTGGAGGGCTAACCATTAGCACCTCCCTTTCAAGGAGATGATAAGGGGTGAGGAGGTGTGGGTTGCGTGATGTGGGTCATCACACAGCAACTAGGATGAAAGGTAATGGCTTCAAGTTGTGCGAGACTAGAGATGCTCCATGGGACGAGCAAGGGAAGCATGGAGACCCCCACAGCCTCCGAGGAGGGAACACAAGCTCCAGGCTATGCAAAGAAGTGCTGAAAGATGGAACGGGGAGGCTGTGGGATGGCAGCTCTGCCCCAGCATGGATGATGGATGCGCTGGCGGGTCGCATGCTGAGCAATGTGATCCCAGCAGACAAGAGGAGCAGCGGCATCTGGAGGCATAAATCACCTCGCCCACGGCTCTCGTGAGGCTGCCGGGCACTGCTGACCTCCTGCTTCATGAGCAGGCGAGCAGAGGGGTTGGTCAGCAGTAGCAGTGCTGGCCTCAAGACCTCCTAATCAGAAGATAATGGGGCCGTGCTCCCTGCCCAGTCCATTTATTTTTCACCGGAGTTGAACGCGAGCAAAAAGAAAGGGATTGAGGAGGATTGAGGAGGCTCCTGAAATTGATGGAGCTTGGGGTGGAAGCACAGGAAGAACAATTATTTGGGGATGCCAAGGCACGGGGAGGAAAAATAACAGCAAGCAGAGCCGCTGCAGGCAGTGTGGAGGAACAGCTCGAGGCTTTGCAGGCAGATGGGGGATTTGAGGACACAGCAGCCGTGCGTATCTCCAGCAAGGTTTATGGCTGATGTGTGGTTCAGGATTGCTTCCATCTGACCCCACGGAACACACTGTATTTTTGTGTCTCATTGGCACAGCCCCTGGAACAATGAAAGATGTCTCAGAGAGGGCAGGAGGGACGAAAGTAGATGGAAGAGGCCAAAGGGACACAAACAGAGGGGAAGATACGGCTAGAGCGCAGCAGCAGCTCAGCCCAAAGTTGGGGCTTTCTCTCCTCTCCACAGGAAAGCAGTGTGGAGGTGGGAGCATCAGGCGACCATTGCAGCTATCCCTGGGCTCCTGCAATGAGATCAGTGTCGGTGTGGAAAGAGTAATCAGAAACACTTATTTTGTGCTTGAGCGGGGGGAGAGGGAGCGCGGAGGAGAGCGCGAAGATAAGAACAAATATGCAAGAGCATAGTGTGTTTCTAATGGAAGGGAGATTTATTTCTCTCTGTGTCTTTTTAAGCCTCTAGATAGATCATAAAAAAAAAAAAAAAAAAAAGCAACCCACACACAACCTGTCTGCTTGAAATAGCCGAAATGTAATTTAAAGAGCATCACTTTAACTAATACTTCACTTCAGAGACACCTGCCCTATATTCATTGGAGATGCGGGCTGCATTAGAGCATCTGATTTATCTTTGGGAAGGATGTTGGAGCTCTTTGTTCCTGTGTTCCTGTGTTCCTCTCTGCAAGGGAAGTGGTGTGGGCTGGCTCAGCAGGCTCAACTCACATAGCGCCCATCCTGGAGTGGGGAACACATGGGGGGCTGCTGCAGGACCTGCATGCAGGGCTGCTTATGGGAAGAGGAGCTGACTTCCACAAGATGATCGTTAAGGTCCCTTCCAACCTAAGCTGTTCTGTGATTGTAGCAGGATGGCACGTGCATCTCAGTGTGATGCATCTCAGTTGACGTGAGCCCCAGTTGCATGTAGGGTGTAGTTAGTAGGACTGTCCCCATGCAGAAATCTCTCCACCTGTGGTTCCTGTGTCTATCCTATCGCATCTTACTATCTTATCATTCCTGGGCATCATGGTAAGATTTCTGGTGCACCTTTCTCTTCACTGTCTTCCTCCCTGGATTTTTTGCCCATCACTACTCCATGCAGAGCAGGGCACAGGCATCAAGCATCCCCTGCAGCTCACCGACAGGCAGCAAGCAGCTTTACCAACCAAAAAAGAAAGGGAAATTCCACAAATCCAAGTGATGATTTTCTCCCAAGGCGCTACCTGTATCCAGCATCCTTCAGCATCCATCACAAGGCAGGATCTGCTCCCAGGCACTCAGCCCTGCTGTGGGACGGCTATCGAGGGCGAGCAGGGGAGAAAGAGAGAGGAGAGTTATTGTCAAGTCCCTCGCTCTCCCTCTCTGATCTGAAGTTCACTTGTAATATTTTTCTCGACTCCAGTTGCTAATGCGTTTTGTTCTCCAGAGTGCGCGTGGCCCGACTTCCCGCACAGCCTTTAATTAGTTTCTGGATGATGACATCTCCTCTGAGAATCGTCTCGTCGTGTCCCTCCGATCTCGGGGGGAGATAAAGGAATCTAATAAAGACGTTCAGCATTTGGAGGTGATGGGTTTGACAAGCTTTGTATTAGCGAGGCGTCGTGTTCCAACTTTGCCGGGCGCGCTCGTCCCCGTGCAGTGACATCTCCCAGGGGTCTGACGGAGCCTCCAGCAGCACCCGGGGGACCCTGCAGCCCCCACGTGTCCCCACGTCCCTGTCAGTTTGATGGCCGTGGAGGTGGCTGTGTGCAGTGCTGTGATGAGAGGTGTCAGCGATGCTGGGAAGATGACGCCGGGTGTCTCAAGGCTCTGAGATCCTTCAATTTTCTGCTTTTCATGAGGCGTTGCTTGTCTGGCAGGGGGAATCCCAGGTGACTTGGGGGCAAAAAGCAGAAGCTGAAAACTAGATCCTAGCTCTGTGAAGTGTGCGTGGAGCCGAAAATGAGATCTGTCTAGACAGGGAGCTGATCTGTCGAGCAGTCTTTCTTCAGCTGCATCTCTTCATGGCTGACAATGTAAAAACTTCTTTCGTACAGCTTTCATTTTTCTTTTTTTCATTTTCGTTTGCATGAGAAGCATGAAGGGCTTTATAAAGGAGGTCTGCACCATTAGGTTCATTTTAGGGAAGGAAGTGTCCAGTGCACTTCAGCAGTTTGGTGGATGCCCCATCCCTGTGGACACCCAGGATCAGGGGATGGGGCTCTGAGCTCCTGATGGAGCTGTGGGTCTCCCTGTTCAATGCACGGAGTGGGACCAGATGGCCTTTAAGGTCCCTTCCAGCTCAAACCATTCTATGATTCTATGATTCTAACCTCCTTTGGGCACCATAATGTGAAAGCAGATATTGGGTCTCTCAAAGCTGGATTCTGGCTGTACACTGAAGCCATTTATTAACAGCCGTGCTAAGCAGACTCTTGCTTTATTTCCCAAGATGTGAGGCTTAGTTTTTCCCTTTCGTCGAACGGATGGGAAAATAAAGACCTGGATCCTTCCAGAGCCTCAAAAGCAGGCGACCCAGCATTAAGGCTGCTTGGCCTGATGGCAGACGACCTGCACCCACCTCAGAGTCAGAAAGAAGTCGTCATGCTTGAGCTCTGACTCTGCTTTTGTGCCGTGTTTATTCTGGCACATCCCTTGTTGACGACGGTAGGAGCAGCGCAGATTTATGCTGTCGTAAGTGGAATCAGATTGGGCTCCCTTTTGGCACTTAGCTATAAAGTTTGTCTGCAGAAGCCCTGCGGCTTATGCGGTGAATTATATCAGCGTTCACAAATACTTTACTAATGAATGATTGGGAGCGTCTTTCTCCCCCCTCCCCCTCTGAGTTATTTCAATGCCTTGCCATATAACCTGCTGCAGAGACAGGTGTAAAAAATTTGGTGTCCTCCAAGCTCAGAGAGCTGTGCTGCAATAGGAGGCATTATCTGCTCGGGAAATCATTTAGTTACATCTCAGTGCTGTATGACACATCTCATTACGCCTTGCTTTAAAACGAGCAATTGCCATTAGTTATTTATTAATTGCTTATTAAGGTCATTATGTATGTCCTCTTCGTTTCCCGGCCCTTCTCCCAGTGCCAGGTTTGTGCAGGGGGATTGGGGGAGGGGGGCTGAGCCCTTTGGTGAAGCTGGGCCAAGGGATTGTGCAAACCCCGGGTAGGGTCTGCACCCAAAATTGGAAGTTTTTTGTATACAAGCCTGCACGACCCAGGACATCTCTGGTGGCTGCATGTAGCTCCTGTTTCTCTCTCTGCCTCCTCCTACTTCATGGACTACTTCCTCAGTGCAGCCTCTGAGCTGTGCTGGTGTTATGGAAGGGTGATGCCCTCTCTGCTTTCCTCTTGTGGTTGTGTGAGAGTAGCAGCACCTGATTTAGAAGCACATTTTAGGAAACAGTTATTAACTGAAAGAGTGATGCTGCACTGCCCGGCTGCCCAGGGAGTGGTAAGGTCACTGTCCATGGGGGTGTTCCATAACCATGGGGATGTGGCACTGAGGGATGTGGGCAGTGGGCAGAGGGGTGTTTTGGGGTTGGACTTGGAGGTCTGAGACGTCTTGTCCAACCTTTATGATTCTAACTTGGTGTTGGGGTCCCTGCACCGCATCGCAGCCAGCCCTGCTGTCCCTCAGTTGTTGGTGCAGCAGTGTGGGCTCCATGTGATGCTTGGCAGTGCAGTGAGCAGGGCTGGGGCTCCCAGCAGCAGGGCCCTGCTAGCAGTGTGCTGTAAAACACGGAGAAGTCTGTGGGTAACAGTGGAAAGTGTCTGTTATTAAAGGCACGAGCTGTGGCAGCCTGATGCTCAGGAAGCTGCCAGTGCACATCACAGATCGCCTGCAGAACACAAGTCTGAGTCTCCCTCTTTTTCTTGCTTCAAGATGCTTTTATAGATGTTCTTTGCTGTTGCCTTTGATCTGGAACAGATGTTGCTCATGCTGGAGGATGGAGGTTTGCATGTTTTATGAGGGGGAAGCAAGCCTTACCAGCAGAGCCCGTCTTGCTGGCAGGCTGCTGGCATGGGCATTGCTGGGGCTCTGCACTATCCAGCAATACCCCATGCACAGATAGCAGGCAGAGATGCTGCAGCCCCATCTCCTATCTTGGTCAGGATGTAGGTGGCTGAGCCAAAAAACACAGTTCCTCATTGCAGGCACCCTTGCAGGCTCATGCTGGTCTCCTTCCCCTGTATCTGGTGGTGAGCTTGCTCCAGGCCCTGGGCTGTGTGTGTCAACAGGGACAAGCTGGATGCGGTGCAGGGACTCAGCATCTGTGCACAGCACTGCGTTTGGCTGCTGCAGGGTGCGTGCAGGGGGCGTTTGCACCTGTGTTGGCTCTGGGATGGATGCTGGGAGGTTCAGCCTGTGCCAGGGCCAGGAGGGTGCGTGCGCACACAGCACAAGTTGGGGAGTACATCTGTGTAGGCAAGTGCATATGCTTGGAGCTGCACAGGCATCTATCACCTGACTGAACACCCTGAGCGTGTAACGTGCCATATGGCTTGGTTAAATATTTAAGCACGCTGCTTTCTGTCCCTGGGACTCCGTGCATGCAAGTCCAGCCGAGCTCTGGGTTTGCAGTTCGGCACTGCGCTGAGACCTTTCCCATCGCTGTGGCAAGAAAAAAGAGGGGGGGGGAAGAAAGCAGAATTCAGATCGATGAAACACCAGCCGGTCTCTGGGGAAATCTGCACTGTGTCACTGGAGCAGCTTGGCCAACACTGCCATGTTTAATCACTTCTGAGCAGGAGAGATGCTGAACACAAAAGGACTGCCCGCGAGGAGAGGTTCCCGCCTGGGAAGCCGGCATTTATTTAGCTTTATTTATTTATTCATTCCCATTGGGGCGCAGCTCCATCTGCGTCCCGCGCTCAGCAGAAGGAATTTCTCCTCTGCCCCAGTGCTGCAGCAGTGCCGACTGATGGGGAAAGCTTTGAGTGGAGGGAACGGCAGCACCGGCGGCCGTTAAATAATGTTAAATATATACTTGCGATCACTTATTTATTGAAGTTTCCCTCTCTAGTGTAGTAAAAGCCTGACGACGTACCTGCTAAGTCTCAAGAAAGGCATTTTACAGAGTGCGCGTGGTTAATTATTCAAACGTTTAATTAGCATACAATAACTGTCGCGTTAAATCCTACCGCTTTTAATTTAAGTGGTTCCTAAAGACTTTGCTGACGCTGTCGCTCTCCTGCTCCCCAGCCCTCACCTCATCCCAGGCAGGCTGCAGTGCATTGCTGGAGACCGACCGACCGAGGGCCATTCCCAAAAGCTGCATTTGCACTTGTCGTGCTGCAGATTCTCCCATTGCATGGCCAAAGCCATCATTTCACCTCCCTTTCCCATCCCCAGCAGCATGGAACACTGCAGGAGCACTGGTGCTGCTCTGCTGGGGAGGAGCAGGAAGCGATGCCCTTCAGGATGCATTTTCAGGAGAAGTGGAAACCAAAGTTCGATTTGTTTTGATTATGATTTAGAATCTGGTCATTTAATTTGATTGCAGATTTCTATCCGTCACCCGTGTGGATGCAAATCCCTGTGCGTGGCACCGGCATCACAAATGCAAAGGCTGAATTTGCTGTTTGCCAGTCTCAGTGAGCTCGGCAAAACAAGCCAAATATGAGTGATGCGAATCCGTTAATTAAAAAACATTGCCAAGGTTCCTCCTTGGTACGGTGTGCATTGCATGGGAGATGGCAGATAGCATCACTGTGCGGGACCGACAGCTGCAGTCAGCTGGGCTCCTTAGAATCCTACAGTCATTATGGTTGGAAAAGACCTCTGAGATCATCCAGTCCAACCGTCCAGCTCCCACCAACACTGCCCACATCCCTCAGGGCCGCATCTCCATGGTTGTGGAACACCCCCAGGGAAGGCGACCCCTCCCCTCCCTGGGCCTTTGGCTCCAGCACTGCTCATCCCTTCAGTATCAAACCCCCATGGCCCGTGTGATTCTGAAAGCTCCGTTGTGGGAAGCACGCATTGGTTTCTTGGTTCCTCCCTACTTGTAGCACTTTGTCATTAATTGCATCTCCGTGGACTACACGGCTGTTGGCAGAGCATCTCCCAGCCGTCCATCCCAGGAGATGTGTGCCCTCATGCTGGGCTTAATGACACTGATGAATTTTAATATTTCCTTTGGTGATGCCTTCACGGCCGCTGTCCTGCCCAGAGCCCCATTCTGGGACCTCCTGATTCGATGCATGATTATCAGATTAGCCGTCATGCCCAGAGCAGCAAAAAAATGAACTCCCAGAAGCCCTTCAAAACAGGGAATAATTCATTACCCACCTTGATTTCCACTTAAAATGTACTTTAACTACACTTCCAACTACAAACCCTAAATCACCCTCATGTTCACAAAAAATCCATCATTTCTTATTTTATTGCACGGCACTGGCATGACATAATCCCTTCCAGAGCGTCTTGGAGTGCTTTACGGATCAATAAATTACTTACCTGCACAGCAGAGGCAATGCGTGCAAGGCCATTGCAGACATTGCAGTGTGTGTGCAGCAGCTGGGATGGGGACAACAAGGGACGGGGTCCTTGGGAGCAGCAGCTGGGTGGGGAATGCCCCGTTTGCTCCTTGTCTGTTTCCCATCGTCAGCCCCTTTCTTTTTTATGTCCCCTCTTTGGGTCTGGCCCCATGCCATGTGCGCGCTCAGGGCCTCGTGTTGCACTGGGGTGGCAGAATTAAGGCACAGAATTGAAGAGTATGGAGTTGGAAGGGACCATAAGGATCGTTGAGTCCAACTCCTGGCTTCACACAGCACCACCCAAAAATCAGACCACGTCAATGGGAGAGCTGTATGGTTATGATGGTGTTTCCTTCTTTGTGTCGCTGCAGTGTCGCCGAAAATTATCGAGATCTCTTCTGACATCTCCATCAATGAAGGCGGCAACGTCAGCCTCACCTGCATAGCCACAGGAAGGCCAGACCCCACAATCACCTGGAGACACATCTCACCCAAAGGTAGGAGTCAAACGTCGCCCAAAATACCCCAAAAAGGGCTGGGAGGTGCTGCTGGCTGCTTCGCCTGTTGCTGAAGTTGAGTAAAGAAGATGATGTGCACTGAAAAGATGTAACTGGATGCAGGAGGGTTTTGTTAGGGAATTATCCAGCCTGGTGGCTTGGGAGAGGAATAATGTGGGTTTTTTTCTTACGTGGAGGACTGGTGGTGGTTACCAGGTTGGGGTTGTGCTGTGCATTGGGAGTGCTGGGGCTGCCACAGCAGGTGGCTGCGTGTGGCACAGGGCTGCGTGCTGAGAGCCCCCCCAGGGAACCTCACACATTGCATCAGAGAGGGGCTGGAAATGGTGCAAAGCAACAAGAAAACGCACGAAGCATTAATTGGTAGCCTTGTTAATTGGAAAGCAAACCCTGAGCAGAACTGTGTGGGTGGGAGTGCTGGGAAGTGAATTCCCATACACACCCATTGGGGGCTGTATGACTTCAAAATCCTCTCCTCACTGCTTTTGGGCAGTTGGATTTTGCTCTTTGTCTGCGCTGTACAAGCTGCTGGGCCAGACCCATCCTTCCTCATGGCCCCAGCAGAGAGCAAGCACAGTCGGTGCCATCTCAGGCTGCTCTCTTGACAGGAGCCTCTGGAAGATACGTTTCTCCATCCTGCATCCCTCCTGCCCCCAGGACCCTCCTCTCCCACTCCCTGCCCCTCGCTGCCTTCCTCCCCTGCACCCATCCATCCTCTCCTAACCAGGCTCCAGCTCCCAGTGCCTCTCACTTTCACAGGGGTTATTTTCGCTGTTTGCTGCCATCCTGCAGGTTTCTTTCCCCAGGGAATCTTTACCTGTGCTTGAACCAGATGTTTCCATTTTACTTAGGACTTAGCTGCTATGGAAACTGAGGATGCATCACGAGAGGAAGAGTGAGCTAATCAGAAATTACCTGTGGTGCTCTGTAATTTGCAGCAGCAGCTCTTACCCGATTTTGGCCATGATTAGGCATTCTGCCTTCAAAGCTCAAAGAGAGCAAATGATTGCAAAGATTTACCTGGCTCTGCCTGCCTGACAGAGGAGGGTGCTGAGCACAGGGATGGCCCAAGACAGCTCTGGTGGCTGCATGTAGCTCCTGTTCCTCTCCCTGCCTCTGGGGATGCTCTATTTGCCCGTTTCCAATTCAGCATGTATACAGGAGACAAGGATTTGAAGTACAGGGACTGAAATAAGAGCCAGAGCAGGTGTGCAGAGGTGCTTGTAGAAGATGCCAAGGTGATGATGAGCTCCCTGGGAGGAGATGCTGTGGTTTGGAGATCCAGGACCCAAAGCTGGCGGCTGCTGTGCCAGTGCTGGAGGAGCTGCTTCCCATACTTGCACCAACGAGTGCTCCTCTGCACAGCAGCACTTCACGGGCTTTATTATTTTCTTGGCAGCTCTCAGTCTGTTCTGTGGTTCTTGGTGAGAAATGAAGCAAATAAGAGTGTTTGCTCACTGGAAGGAGCATGCAGTCTGGTTTCCCAGAGGATTGACACCAAAGCAGCTCAACTCCCCAGCGATCCATCCCACTGCAGTCCCTTCCCAGCCACCTGTCTCCTGTCAGTGCACAGGTTGAAATGGAATAAGGAGGAGGTGGGTGCAGACACACGTTCCTCCATCACAGGGCTCTGCTGAGAAGCCACAGCTGTGACAAGGGGTTTGGGGGCTGCACATGGCAGAAAACCCATTTGGGAAGCCAAGCTCCAGCACCCAGCAAGCCAGCTCCATCCCCTGTGCCAAACCCACTGGGATGTCAGTCAAGAGAAGTGTTCCAGCAGGGTGAAATCTCTCAAAGTTACGAGGGCTTCAGATGCATTGGTCCTGGCACCACGGTGCTGATGCCATCTGCAAACAATGGTGAGACCTTGTGGTTAATGGTGTGGTTTTGGTCACGCAGGTGTTCCCATAGTTACTGGGCTCTTTCTTTATTTTTGGGGTAACTCTGATGTTGTCATGGTGATTGCCACGTTGTCAGCTTGGTTTTCATCTCTTGGTGAACAAATGCATCCCTGTGGCAGGCACGAGACTTGTCTTGCCTCCTGTTAAGCTCAGGAAAAGTGCTGATGAACTGCAGTGAGTGGCACCAAGGGCTCACTGCTATCCCGAGCCAAGGGCTGCATCCAACTCGTCATCCTTAACAACCCTTGATAGACTTTTCTGCCACGGTTTTGTCTAATTGCTGTTTGATTATTGCAGTAGTATGATGGATTCTGGTGTAAGGCTTAAGAAGGGAGACTGCCAGGGTAGCAAAACATTATGGTTTGGCTTGATGGTGTATTTACTCATAAGAGGGCTGATCAAAAGGTCTTTATAGAAGGAATCCCTCATTAATCTTAGGATTAGTCTCGGCAATGAAAGCAGGAGCCCAGCCCTGCCCCACAAGCACAGTGCTGCATTGCTGCTGGGCCAGCAGCACCTGGAGGGGGATGTGATGCTTGGCGGGCCCCATCCTGCCATGACCCAGCTGTCCTCAGTGAGCAGTTCTGTTAACCTCTGCTTCCTCCCTGGGAGAGGTGAGACGGCAGTCCGTTGCCTGGCAGGGCTGAGGGGAGGCTAAATGCATTCAGGACGTGAGGTGCTTGGGTGTGGGAGTAATCACAGCTTGTATATGCACTTAAGATAGATGAGACATGGTGGCCTGATATGGCAGAGGTCTCTCGAGATCGTCTGTCTATACATCAGCAGCAAAGCAGCGGAGGGACTCTGGGAGAAGTGTGGTATATTTGGATTTATTGATTCTCTCTGGCTCTTGGCAGGGCTTAAAATAAAAGGAAAAGCTGCTGAAAAAACATCCAGCTTGAGGAGTTGCATGTCCCCAGGAAGGGGGGCACGTCCCCTCCATTCAGATGTTTGTCCATTGAGTGCATTGCTTGCTGCACCTAATCTTTCCAGATCCTTTCTGGACTGCAGGCAGGAGATGCCTTAGAGCCTAGAAAGGAGGCACTGGGAGAAGCAAGGGGAACCCTTGTCCCCAGGAAGGGCTCCCTGTAACCATGCCTCAAGTTACCACTGTATGGGAACTGCTGAGTCTCGGCCTGAACCTCTGATTGATCACCTGAGGTGAGCCATGAGGAGCACAGGTGAAGGCAATTCAGCTGTGCTGCTGGAAGGGATGGAGCCTGGCTGCACCCCTCCTAGACCTATTTAAGAGCTGGCTGCCAGTGGGGAAGGATCTCTGCTGGAGATTGCCTCTGCTGGAGTTCTGTGGGTGAGCCCAGCATTAGGGTAAGCCTTCCATTTATTTTCTTTTGTTATCATAGTCTACTTTGCCTAACTCTCTTGTTTATTTTGTGATTATAACAGCCTAATATTTTTTGATTATGCAACCACTTTCACTTAATGACAGAGAATTGTTCTCTCTGCTGGTCATTTTGACAGGGAAATGGCTCTCACAGAGCAGCTGATTCGTGCCTATTGCTGTGTTCCTCCTGGATCTTATGTATGGTTTTACGCTGTCTCTTGGCTCTTACTGAAGGTTCAGAAGGCACTGGAGAAGGCCAGTGCACCTGCCTTGCCTTTCTTGTCTGTATTTAGATGACATTTAGTTGTATGCATCTTCTTGAGCTGAGCAAACACCAGAGCCAACTGCAGCCTTGGGGGAGGTAGGGGTGTGAGCCCCAATTTGTGAAGAAGGACTTCTGTTGTATGGGCCATCAACAGCGGTATGTGAAGGAAAGGAATTGAACCTCTTGTGGCTGGAGCAGAGAACCAACCCAGAGCTGCATTGTTGGGTTGGGTTGGACTGAGTTGGGTTGAGTTGGTTTGAGTTCGGTTGGGTTGAGTTGGGTGAGGCTGGGTTGAATCTGACTGGGTTGACTGAAGTTTAGTTGGGCTTGTTTGGGTTCAATTGGGTTGACCTGGACTGGGTTGGCTGCTCTGTCAGACATGACATCCCATCTTGCCTTGTTGTATGTGTTCCCCTGATCTCATGGCCTTTCTCCAGCACTGAGGCCCTGACTGCCTGCAGAGGCCAATGCCCAGGATCTTGCAGAGGCTCAGCCAGCAACCCTCATCCTCCTTCCAGGAGGCACTGCAGGCCTGGGCTCCAGCTAAATTAACTGAAGCATTTCAACAGGCTCCAATCCTGTCGGCAGCTCAACCGTCCCCTTGTTTACTGTTGAAATAATTACTGCTTTGCCATAATATTAGCTCTGAGCCGTGACTCCATTACCATTATCGCCGGAATATTACCCATTTATTATCTCCCAGCAACCCTGGAAGATGAACACTAGGCTTCAGAGACCAATTGTTTTACAACAGACAGGATCTTGGTGTGCATTGTTTAATGAGGTAAACTACATTATAGCCGGCATTAATTTGGCTGCGGTGCACTCCACTAAATCATTGTTAACCTGTAAATCTGCCACCCATTTTGATGTGCATTTAATCAGTGCACTCCGGACAGATCCATTGGGAGAAGGGTCACTGGTGGCTTATTTCCATTGGTACCAGTGTGGCACAGGCAGCAGTTTTTGGCCAAGGTGAAGGCGGTGCTGGCTTGCAAAGTTCTTGTGCACGCGTTGCAGGCAGCAATGGGATCCTACCAGGAGCAGGGGGAAGATTTAGCTCCCCAAAGCCTGCTATGGGAGCAAGGTGGGGTAGGAGTGACTTAATCCTGGGTAACACATCATGCACGTTGGGTGCTGACTGTGCACGGCCCTTCTTAGTCTTTCCTCTCCAATGCGATGCCCTTGTTCTTCTTGCTATTGTAAAGCAACAGGAGATTATGTACCTACGTGTGTATATATATAAAAGTAATATTTTTGTTTCTCCACATGGTGGAAATGAACCCGCTCAGCTGATTTGTTTGCATATTTGGCACAGCCGCCTTTACAAGATGCATTTTCGTACAAAAATAACAAGACCCCTACCAGCTACAAATGAGGCAATGCCTTTCCATTACAGAAAGGAGCAAAAAAAAAAACAAACAACTCTGTGCTTCAGCATATTCCCTAAGCACAGCTTTGCAGTGTCACTCTTTCCCTCCTCACCAGAGGCAAAGCGTGCTCAGCTCCCCGGGATTGGGGGATGCACGCAGACCTGGGATGCTCTTCGCAAGCAAAAAGCAGATGGCTGTCTGCACCCCTGAGCTCATCCCATTGCTCACCGTGCCCAGCACAAGGGAGCCGCAGCCCCGTGCAAAGCGATAGCAAGAAGAGTACAGGAGATTTATTTGTCTCGTTCCCGAGCCGATCCATTTGCATGACAATCTCGTAAGCCCTGCATACACACAGCAGCAGCAGGACCGGGGAAGTTTCCACGTGTTCCCGGTGCGGACAAAAACCCCAACGTGCTGACAGCATCGGCTCGCTGGATTTTCTGTCTCTTCTTTAGCAGTCAGAGCTCTCCCTCCTTGCCTGGTTCGTGCAGGGCTTTGTGTCGCTGGCTCGGGATGTGCCTTTCACTCGGCTGGCATTTGGAAGCAGAGGAAGAGCAAGGAACGGGAGTGTCTGAGATGCGAGAGATCTCCACACAAATTAAAACCTTTTATCAGCCCCTAATAGCTGTGCAAACTAATTATATTTGGGCCAAACTTTGCCAGAGACTCCCTCGAGGTATTATTATAAAAATCTGAGCTGTGGAAACGCGTCCCCATTCTGTCAACACCAGGTCGCTTCAGCTATAGAAAACTCGTCTGGTTTTAGCTCCCGTGATGCGCTTTGCATAAGCCATGGCAGTTGTTTTGGGGGAGGAGAGAGCTGGCCGGGCTGTGTCACACATGGGCCAGGTCCTCCCACCCCATCGTGGTGGCTTTTGGAGGTACAGGGGGAGGGTGGGAGGTTGCAGGGAGTTTGGTGCATCCGTCCTCTTCTGACCATAGGGTCAGCACCATCAGCATCTCACCCACCGTGTGCTCCGCTGGTGGAAAGGGTCTGCAGCCACGTGGGCAATGTGAAAATTGCTCTCTTTGGTGCCAGCACTTTGCTGGCTATGTTCTGGTTGTCTTAGAGCTGATTTCCCTCAAATCAGTAGTATCACGAAGGTCCAACCATCCGCCTACCACCAATATTAGCCACTAAGCCATGTCCCTAAATACTGCATCTACAGGTTTCTTTAACACCCCCAGGCACGGTGACCCCACCACCTCCCTGAGCAGCCGTGCAGAGCATCACCACTCCTTCAGAGAAGTTTTTCCTAATATCCAACCTGAAATTCACCCCATTCTACCCAGCATCACGCTCTGCTCCCTTCCTTCCCCATGAACGAGGCACTAAGTCCCAATGCACCCCGGTGTCCACAGGTGGGAGATGCTTTGATGGCATCTCCTGACAGGCTTGTCCCCTGTCCCCATGCCACCGTTCCCCTGCCTGCCTCGTGCTGTTCCTCTGTGCAGATTGCTGGCTAATGGGGCGGAGCCAGTGAGAGTGCTGTCTATTAATGGAGCAGAATATAAACAGTATAAAGCCTTCATTTCCCAGGCTGTGATTTCATTATTAATATACTTTACAGTTCACAGGTTGTTCATTTGCTTCCATGTTTTCTCAGCTGGTGTAATCTGCGGCTTGGAGTGAGAAGAGTCATAAAATTTCCATTTCCAGTTGAATGTGCGTCCAATTCGCCGTGAAATGTTTCTCTCTGTCGTGAATATTAAGTGCACGAGGAGTCAGTAGCTGTGGGATTAGTTAGGGCAGGTTGCCAGCCCCTGTTCCACCTCCCGGGGTTGAGATGCTCACAGTGTGGGAGATGCAGAGGAGGCAGTTGCAGGAGGACCAGCGGTGTCAGGGCAAGGAAAGGGTTATGGGCAGAGGGAATGAGCATGTGGTGGAGTGAGGAGGGACAAAACATGCAGAGTGTGATGGAGAGACAGAGGGGAAAGCTGGGGAATGGTGGAGAGACTGCAAGGGGGGATGTGATGGGTTGAAGGATGACTGAGACCTGGTGGAGCCAAGCTTTGCTCCTCCATACAATCATAAAATCGTTAGCGTTCAAGAAGACCACTGAGATACTCAAGCCCAACCCACCCCACTGTGTCCACTGCCTGCATCCTGCAGTACCACATCCCCACAGCAATAGAACACCCCCAGGGATGGTTACCCCACCGCCCTCTGGGCAGCTCTGTGGTGCAGCACCACTCTTTTGGAGAAGAAATTATTCCTAACAGCCAATCTGATCCTCCCCTGCATAGCTTGAGCCCATCACCTCTCCATCTCACATCTCTATAACTCTCATATATGGTCTCTATAACTTCCTGAAGGGAGGTTGTAGTGAGCTGGGGGTCGGCCTCTTCTCTTGTGTCATTAGTGATAGGACCAGAGGGAATGGTTTCAAGCTACGGCAGGGGAGATTCAGGCTGGACATGAGGAAGTACTGCTTTTCAGAAAGGGTGGTCAGGCACTGGAATGGATGCCCAGGGAGGTGGTGAAGTCACCGACCCTGGGGGTGTTCAAGGAAAGGCTGGATGTTGTGTTGAGGGACATGGTTTAGTGGGAGCTATTGGTAATAGGTGAATGGTTGGACTGGATGAGCTTTTAGGTCTTTTCCAACCTTGGTGATTCTATGATCTCTGTCCACAGCCTTGATGCTTGGCAAGGAAAAATCCACACTGGTGTGCGCTCAATGTTGTAAGTCAGCCTGGTGTTGGGCCAGCACCATGGGGTCGGGAGCTGTGCCTTTCCACTACCCCAGTGGGTTTCCTCATCTCTAGCATGCTACCATGGGCAGGAAGCTGAAATGCTTCTAGTTCAGCTTCACACAGGCGTGCTGTGATGGAAGAGAGGGCTGTGTGAGCACATCTGGAGCACAGCTGGCCCCGTGCAGGCAGGGTGGCACAGCTGGAGGCGGTGATGGATGCCCACTGCCCGGCTGTGCAATAGCAATGCAGGGTGCAGCATCTGGCTGGATCAGTGCTGGTGGGAAGGGGACAAACAGCAGATCCTGGTTTGTGCCCAGATTGTGGAGCAATGTTTCTGTCCAGCTCCTTGCTGAAGTGACTCCTGCCATGGCACTCTTTGCTGCAGGGAGAAAAAATGCCTCTTCCTTTCCCATCTTCTCACGGCCGAGTCAAGATAATAATAGTCTTTTTCTGATCCCTGAACTTTCCCATCTGCTTGGTAAAACAATGGCAATTCTTTTTCCTCACGGTCTCTCTCTCTCCATCTCCCTCCCCTTTATTTTTATATAATTTAAAGCTGCAGCAATGCTGTAGCCCGGGGGTTTTCCCCTTCCTGGGCTACACTGCTGTTATTTAGAATGGCTTTTCCCTTACATAGCAGTGCCTCTTGCTCCCTCCCCACCCCGCCTGTCGGGTGCTCATCCCATTCCCAGTCTCTCCCATTGCCCAGCATCACCCAACCCTGGTGTTCCTGGCACCATGCAGCCCCCAGACCCACTCCCCATCTGCTTTCCCTGGGATCACAGCATCCCCCAGAGGTGCCGTGCCCACTGGTCCGGCTGCTCTCCATAAGGCACAATACTGCAGCTGATCCTCCAGAAATGGAGACATCAGTGCCATAAAACATGAGGGACAGAGCGAGGCCACTGGGCTGGAAAATAGCGTCTGAAAAAATAAAGACAGGCTAAAGATGATGGAGGGGTGGCAGCCGGCCTCACCTGGCCCCAGTTCTGAGGTTAAGAGCCAGGCTGGGTGCTCCTCATCCCGGGTGAGTTGGGGTGAATTAGAAAATATCCCCATTCCCCAGCAGCTGGCGGCCAGGCTCAGTGTGCAGGGAAAGTTTCCCACATCCGTGGGACTTCTTGCCAGCGCTCTGAATGGATTTAGCCAGCACTTGATGCTTATTTTTTTTCACTCTAATGCCTTTATGCCACTTGCTTCCCATCCTCGGGATATTTTCTTAATGCGGCTGAAATGCAGCTTAGCAGAGGTTACAGCCATTTAAATGCTTCGGATTGAAATTATGTCCTAAGAGCTTCTCCTGCAGGGAAAGCCTTTGGGTTTAGGTTTGCAGACAGGGGGACTTTAAGGTCCTGGGTGCCAGCAGCTGTATTTTGGAATGGCATGGAGGAAAACAGGGAGAAGAGGGATGGTGCTGGGGATGCTCCATCCTGTGAGTGAGCACAGCGAGATGGGTTGGGCTTGGGGATCTTTGTGGTCTTCTCCAACTTTGATGATTCTGTGACTGGAGGGTGCTGGGGGATCTCACCATCGTTATCCCCGCTGCAATACCTGTGATAGTGAATCTGGACCTGCGTGGCCTTTTTTTGGGTGTTTTGCAAACAGGAGCAGCTCGCTTCTTGGTGTTAGCCAGGGCCAAGCCTTGCGCTGCGCTGCTTCTCCTCCAGGCAGCACAAGAGCTGCCAGCAATGGGACGGGCTCCAGGAAAGCCAAGTTGCAACAGGATTTAATGGAGGAGCAGAGCTCCTGCAAACAGGATGCGTGTCTTTGTCTGAGTGATTTTCTCCCGGAGCATCTGTCACTCTCCAACATCTCGGTATCATCGCAGCAAATTATTTAAACACTACCCACTGTACCCCATCTGTCAGGCGGCCCTTCCTCGTGTATGGGGCCCTACCTTGCTGCCTCTCCAAAGGAACTCACCAGCAAAGGCTGAGAGCCAAACAACAGGACAAATTAAATCAAAAGCACAGCTTCGGCACCCAGGGGGAAAATGCACATCAGCTTTGACTTATTGCATGGCGCACGCTTACAAGAGAGAAGCAGCGGCTTTTGTCACTGCGAGGGGCCATGAAAAATGAATTAGGGCCGCTGCTGGGAGAGGGCATGCAGGAGAATCCTTCATTCTGGCGACGCTGTCCTCTCTCACCTTGCAAGCGGCAATGGGGGAAAAATAGTGGGGAGGAAGGGAAGGGAGGAAGGGAGAGGAGGGCTGGGGCTGGGGGTAGCAGTGGGGACAGGGAGGGAGAGGAGCCTTGTGCTATATGGTCACCCACTGTCAGCTCAGCTCCTGGTGCTTTGTGTGGCTCGTTTACTCCTGAGTTAGAGCCTCCTTCAAGGGTGGTTGGTCCCTGAGTTGTTGTGTTTTGTTTCTTTAAATATTAATTTCCATAATCCTTTTATTTCCCAATGAACTACTACTTGCAGACAAAGGGCTTAATGCTCCTTTTTTATTCCTGCGCACAAAGAAGTTGCATGAGGCTCACAAACATGTGTGAGCAGCAGCGCACAGAGTCACGATGTGCAGAGCTGGGGGACAAGAGACGTGTCCCCGGGTCATCACAGGGGTCACAGCCATATAGGATCATTAGGGTTGGAAAAGACCTCTGAGATCCTCAACCCATCCCACGTCCCCAGGTGCCACATCGCCACGGCTCTGGAGCACCTCCACAGGGTGACCCCACCACTCCCTTGGGCAGCCTGTGTTTTCTCTTTGGAGAAGAGATTTTTTCCTAATACCCAACCTGAAGCTCCCCTGGTGGCGGTGAGGTGCTCAGGAGGGCAGCCCAGGATCCCCATCCTCTCCATCTGAGCACTTCTGACATGCCTTTTGGAGATGGGAGATTTGAGAGCTGAAGGCCGGGAAGCACAATAGAAGATAGACTGCTTGTACCTCATTGTCTGGAGAATAGATGGGCTGCGGGCTCCCGGAGAATAGGAGCTGCCACTCAGGCAGCTTTAATAGAACAGGCGGCAGATAGATTTCAATAAAAGAAATGAGTATAAATATTGTTAGCACAGAAGAGAGGGAAAGTGAAAAAGATCTTGTTTGACTAGTCACAGTGGGAAACTTTCAAGGACTTTTAAGCTAAAAACTCAGCACAATGGTGCTATAATGGGCAGCTCGGCTGCATCTCACGACAGCGGCGAGGCGAGCGGGACGGGCTGCTGCATTGCATGGGGATGCAGTGGCACCCGAGGGGCTCAGCAGGGAGCAGGGAGATGTGGTGTGTGCATCTGTTTAATGGCAATCTGAGTTGTTGCAGGACGTCCCTTTCCTTTGCAGCCCGCAGAGATGATGTGGGAGCAGCAGGCCCGGTGGCTTTGTGCACCAGCAGCCTTTGGAATCCTGCTAATTAACACAAATAACCGGTGTGTGGGGTGAGATAGTTCTTTCCTTGTTGTCAGGAAACTTGAAAAAGCTTCTGAGGGGTGAAGAAGAGCGGGGTGATGGTTTATGGTTGTCCCCACCCCAAGCTTTGTAACAGGGTCACCCCTCCAAGGGGCTGCAGATGGAGCCCGTGGCATTGGGATGCAGTGTGCTTGGAAGGAAGGACAGAGCCGTGCCCTCCTGGGTCGATAGGGTAATCTTGAAGAAATCATCTTTTAATGATTGCTTTGGATGGTTTCCAGAAGGTTAATTACCCCACGTCTTCCTCCACTGGAGCATGGGGAGCCAGAGCTTGGGGTGAGTGGAGGTGATGCTGCTGTCACGGTGCCATCGGCCAAGCAAAAGAACAAGGGAACATCTTGCAGTGCCTGAACTTGGTTCGTGATGTGCTAAATGAGCAGTCAGTAGTAGTGGGGAGATGCTGAACAATAAAAGGGGCAGCAGGAGCCTCCTCAACCTTTGGCCAAGGGCATGGGATGGGGTCAGCTTTGGTTCTTCGTCACCCAGGGGCACAGGGCTGTGTCACTCTGCAGTCAGGTTTGGGGCATGGTGGTATTTAGGGGGTTCCTTCGTCTTCCTCCTCCTCCTTCCCTGCACAGAGGAGCGTTGCTTTGCTGCTAACTCACCCACACCGTGTTTCCATACTGGAGGAGAAGGGGGGGAATCAGCTCTCGGATGCTGGCAATTCCCTCTTATTACCTTTGTATATTTTATTTATTTACTATAAACTGTTATAAGAAGGCCATCACCGCCGTGTCGGCATGACATGTGAAATAGATGGCTCTTGGTTTTAAGAGCGTCACTGTGAGCCGGGAGTCTGCACGATGTTAATTTTTATTGCCAGAAGTAGCCATAAATTGATAGCTCAGAATTGCTGTAGGGGCTGTAATTAACTAGTTACTATTTCACCTCCAAAAGGAGCAATGTTTCACACTCTTACTTTTACTTATCTGGAATCGGCCACTGTCAACATCTGCTGAAGCCAGTATAAAGATTTATAGACCTTGGAGGTAAATATTGACTAATGGGCAGCTTGGCTTAATGTTCACCTTGAAGGACAATAAATTGTGCTATTGATTGAAGCTAGATGTCAATATCTGCATTGTTGTAAACATTTTAATAAAATTATCTCCATAAAATATTCCCATTCTCAGGCTAGCCCGATCGGTGCATGGCCAATGACTCAGGAGCAGCACTGGAAATCTGGGCAACCATGGGGAGCCCAAACCCATAGCGGGGCCATTGCTGAGATCCACAGAGGTAGGAATATGGCAGGTCTGCAGAGCAAGGCGCATGGACATGGTGTGAGCACACTGCAGCATTGGGAGCTTGCTGGGTGTCGTGTGCTGTGCCCTGATTAGTGCAGGAGAAAGGCAAGGAGCTGGTGTGATGCATGGGAGCGAAGAGGTGCACAGAAACAGGAGAGTTTGCTGCTGGGCTGGCATTGCCTTGCTCTGATGCTGGCATTGCAGCAGTGCTCAGCCAGGGTAACGGGAAGCGACGTGGCCCAGAGACCCCAATGCTGTGAGCTGGGGGACGGCGGCACATAATTAATTTGGGAACATGTGTTTGCTTTCTGGTGAGTTATTATCTTGTCAGAGGCTCAGTGGAAACTAACAGGTGGGAGGAGGCAGAGGGGAGCCCAGTCAGGCCTAGCAAAGGGGAAGCAAGAGAAGGAGAAAGGCAAGGAAGGAATAGATGAGGCCCCCGATCTCCCCACATGTCATCTCATCCACTCTGTGCAGGACCCCAAGCACTGCTTGGATGTCTCTTGGAGCAGGGTTTCACCCCCGTGGTCCAACCAGCACCCCTGTCCCAGCACTGCTGGGCCAAGCTCTGCTCTGCTTTGCAGTGCCCATTGGCCCTGCTGGTGCTGCTCCCCGTGCCCCCGTTTGCACCAGGTTAGGTCATCACCCTCTGCAGAGGAGTGAGGTGCTGTGCCTTTGAACAGTCAATGGCTGTTCCATTTCTGGCCTGGACTGTATTATTATTGTTAATAATGGGTGCTGGCTGTGCTGGTTTTGTAGCTCCCGAGGAGATGAGAGCGCTGTGCCATTAATTCCTGCAATATTTCAGCAGCTAATTGTGCTCGAGCAGAGGCAGCCCTGAGAAGTTCCCGAAGTCACTCCGGGCATTGCAGAGCTGCTGCTGGCTTAGGGCTGCTGAGCTCCAAGCAGTTGCAGAGGCAGGAGGAGTCTGCACCATTGGAGACCCGCAGAGCAACCCTAAGAAGTCTGATATACGTGAGACCAGTCAGAGGGATGGCTCCCATCCAGAATCTGGGCTGGGCTGGTGGTGCCCTGATTCTAAGCCTCAGGAGCTCAGCTTCCCCAAACATCAGCATCCCCAAACATCAGCATCACCAGCCACTGAGGACCCCAACAACCATGGGGCAGCAGTGCGTGCATGGAGCTGATTTTCCTGCCAGGTCCTTTGTGCAGGAGGGGACGTGAGCCAGAGCTGTTGTTTCCTCACATACCACGCTGATTTCTGAGCCCATTCATTTCCAGTGCTCTCAGCTGGAGCAGCACATAACAAGCCGCATGGCTTCGCTCTTTATTTACTGCCACTTCCCCATCAGAAGCAGCTCTCAATATAAAACCCAAGAAGTGGAGAGCACCCTGTTTGTTAAGCGCTCTGGCAGGAAGGCAGTGAAAGGAGATGGGGCACGGCTCAGCAGGTGCCTCCATCCGGGTACAGACTGGCAGAAATCTGTCATTGCTGCAAAAGTGCAATAGGGCATCTCGTGTCCAGACCACTTCAGTGCCTGTGTGTACGTAGCCACTTAAGCTGGCCCCTGTGTGTATGTTGAAAGTAAAGCAGGTAAGGGAGAAAGGGGGAAGTACTGTGTACAGGGGACCCTCCTCTCCCATTGACCTTGGTGTGGGATTGCTGCACTAACAAGGCTGAATCCATACAAGGACCCTAGCAGCAGTGGTCTTCATCTTGGTGTCATCTCAGCAATAGCACGCAGAGCATTGCATGGTGGTACCTTTGCAGGCTCTGTGTGTCAGGGCTGATGGCACAAAGCCAGACCCCAAAACTTTGCATTTTGTCCCTCCAGAAGCTGATTACCAGGCACTGACTGACATCAGGCTCCTGCACTACTCCAGCACAAAGGCTGGGAGCCTTCATCTCTCCCTTCCCCAGCTTTTGCAGGTAGCAGGCTGACCCTGGCCGTCACTTCACAAAGTCCTTTGCTGGGTGATGAAACGCGCCCTCACTGCCTTGCTCCAGGATCAAACCTCAGCAGTGCAGTGCTGGCGAGTGATGATTTGGGGAAGGGCCTTTGCTGAGTTTGGAAGCAGAGCTTTATTGGGCTCTTTGCACAAACAGGAGTCAGATCTGCACGCAGAGCATCCGAGGGCTGCAGCTGTGTCGTAATTCCATCGGCAGGCAGCGCTGTGCTACTGAGAGCTCATTCTAGGTCAGCCGGAACAGGCAGCTTGTTTCCTTCCCTCTCTCTCCTTTTTGCTGCGCAAACTGCTGCTGGATATAAAACTGTAATTTTTGTGTCTCCAAAGGATATCGATTTTGGGGTAACGCCTTCATATCTCGCCCTTCTGCTGCGCTAAGTGCTGATGAGCTCAGCGGTTTTTCACTGCCAGCCGCTCCGCTGGGAGCTCGCGCGCGGGGCTGAGGATGCTGCAGGTGGATGGCAGCCATCCATCAGGGCTGTGTGCACGAGAGGACTCACCTCAGCCATGGATGGGGTCCGTGGGATGGGGGTAGGCACAGTGGGGGGCTGGGGTTTGTGCCGATGACGCTGCAACTGCAGCTTGGGCATCAGCATCTCAGTGGGTACCCAGGGTGCTCACAGCAGGATGTGGCATTCAAGAAAACACATCAGGCTCGGGCCCTGTACACAGATCTGCATTTATGCACGTGCTCAAAGCAGCTGCATTCAAAGCAGTCTGTATGGGCAGTGTGTGACTGCGCTCACTGTTTTGGACCAGTGGGAAGAGCTGCTCTAAAGGTATCGTGCCACGCAGGCAACATTCATTGTATACAGTTTTCATGCACATGTTAAGAGCAAGATGCGCCCGGCTGGCCACCCAAGCATGTCAAGCCACAGCATTTTGGGTCACAGCAGTGCACACCGGGCTGTGCTGGTCACATCACCACATCCCCTGGGAGCAGGGACCTGTGCTTGGCCTCGCTGCCATTGGCACTCACTCCTGGAAACAGCTGTCCAGAGCTAATTTATTTCCTAATGCTGCAGCAATGTTAATTTATAAATTACACTGGTAATTCGAGCTATTATTAATTTCAGATGGTGTAGGGCAAGCTTAATTAAAATATGATACCAATTGCCACACATATGTACCAAGGACTACCGTTTAAAATTTATAGGAATATTAAGTGTGACACTGGTTGTGGAGATGCTTCGTGCTGTAATTATCGCGTCTGAGCTGCAGGAGAGCTGAGAAAGGCAATGGGGAAGTGTCAGGGAAGGGAGGAGGATGCCACCTCTCCATCTGGGTCTGGTGGTTCCTGGGTGAAAGATGCTTCTCTGGAGCATCCTAATTGCTGTGTAACTCGGTGTCTGTTGTAAGGTCTCCACGCTGGAGGAGCTGGATGGTTTTGAGCATAGAGTGGCACGGGGAGAGGGATAGAGCCCTGCAGCTGAAGGGCAGTGTTGGTACTGATGGTGTAGGAGCAAGCTGGCTGCGATTCAGTGCAGCTGAAAGGTCCGAGGGAGGCTTCAGGAGGAATCCAGCAGCACCTCGGGGCGGGAAGATGGGATGGGATGAAAACCCCCTGCCCATCCTGCACACACTGGGGACATTAATATGCAGCAAGTGATGCTGTCAGAAGGGCTGGGACCAGTGCATCTGGCACCGGTCTAGCAGGGGTTTCTTGCAGTAGATGGGTGGGACAGCATGGTGGCCCATGGTGACAGCATGGTCCCAGCTGGTTACCACAGGTTGGGCATGGGCTCACCGTGCCCCCCTCGCTCACAGCCCACTCCCTCCACCCAACAGCCGTGGGCTTCATCAGTGAGGATGAGTACCTGGAGATCACAGGCATCACGCGGGAGCAGTCGGGCGAGTACGAGTGCAGTGCCTCCAACGACGTGGCTGCGCCTGTCGTCCAGAGAGTCAAAGTCACCGTCAACTGTGAGTAGCTGTGGGTTGCAGGGACAGCCCAGGGCCACTTTGTCCCACCCCGAGGAGATGCAGCATTCACCTGCCTTTGGTCCCACTTCCCAGCCTGGCAGCAGCAGGTTTCCAAGCAGGTGGTGCTCTGCCCTTTTATTCCCCCCCCCCTTTTTTTTTTTTGTTTTCAAGCTCTGTTTTTTTCCACCTCTTCCTCAGCTGTTTCCATCAACCTGAGTTTTCTGCCTGTGGTGAGATGCTGTGCTGATAACCTCAGGGGAGAGGAGGGAAGTGAGCAGTAAATAGGCATTTCTTCGTTTTGAAAAAAGGGAGAGAGAGAGGAAGAAAGCAGCACTGTTTGTGCTTGTAGACAGAAGTGAAGGCCCTCCAAGCTCCCCAGACTCCATTCTGGTCACCCCTGGAGCTTTTGGGCATCAGGGAGCGCTGGTCCTTGGAGGATGCAGGGATGTGGTTGGGGTCCCCCATCTGCCCAACCCTTTTGGACAGCAGAACAAGAGTTGCAGGAGCTGGGCATAAGCTCGGAGATGATTTTTCTCCTTCCATGAGATGGGGAAAGAAAAGGAGAGAGAGGTGGGAGGCACCAACCCCCAGCTCTGTCCTCCCCACAGACCCGCCGTACATCTCGGATGCGAAGAGCACCGGTGTGCCGGTGGGGCAGAAGGGCATCCTGATGTGTGAAGCCTCCGCCGTCCCCTCCGCTGACTTCCAGTGGTACAAAGACGACAAGCGGTAAGAGCCCGGGGTGCCCCATGGGGGTGGGAGCTGACCCTTCCTCCCCTCACCCTTCATCATCAAAAACCCGCAGAGCAAAGCCAGCGTAGATCCAGGACCTTCCAACACCTGTAGGTTGGGATTCATAGAACCGTAGAATCATAAAATCATTCAGGTTGAAAAAGATCTCTTGAGATCACCAGTCCCAACCCCATCCCACCGTGCCCACTGCCTGCATCCCTCAGTGCCACATCCCCACTGCTCTGGAACAGCCCTAGGGACAGTGACCCCACCCCCGGGCAACTGGGAAGTGCAGCATCACTCTGTCAGAGAAGAAATAGTTCCTAATATCCACCCTGATGAACCTGTCCTGGTGCAACTTAAGGGCAGTACTTCTCATCCTGAATCATAGGGGATGCTTCCTTCTTGGTGCCATCTCCATCACCCCTTCTGCTCTCCTCCCAGGCTGGCTGAAGGACAGAAAGGGCTGAAGGTGGAAAACAAAGCCTTCTTCTCCCGACTGACTTTCTTCAACGTCTCTGAGCAGGACTACGGCAACTACACCTGCGTGGCCTCCAACCAGCTAGGAAACACCAACGCCAGCATGATCCTTTATGGTGAGCAGCACTGAGGGGCTGGGATGGGGACCAGGCACAGCTTAACGGAGCGACCACCAGTGTACAATCTGGAGTGATGCATGTTCCTACTCATCCTTTCTAACACAGAGTGTGGGTGAGCACAGGGGAAGCATCAAAACCTCCAAACCACCCTCCTGACTGGGCACTGCTTAGAGGTGTTGGGCACTGTTGCTGTGTTTGGGCATCAGTGCAAAGCAAGGGTCTAGCTGCGGGTGTCCATTGCCTTGCTCTGGCAGATGCCAAGGAGAAGCAGGGCTTGGGGACCTCCATTCTCTCCCAGCATCATTCCTCATGATGACCCACCCTCAGTTCTGGGCCCGCTTTGGATTTGCAACAATTGTGTGCAAAGTGCATCATTATCCACCTCTTCGACATGACCTTGTGCTGGGGACACCGAGGGGGAAACCCAGGGGAGGCACGGTGTGGCATTCCTGCCCATGGGTAGCAGTGTTCATGGATGACATTAATAGCAGCCCTTGTTAAACAAACCACAGGATGGAATTAATCACCGTGAAGAGGGTTTAATGGAAAGCACCAACTTGCTCCTGGCATTGCAAACCCTTTCCTAGAATGTGTGAGTTATTTAATTAAGCCTAGAGAGGTTACAAGAGACCCCTTTTCTGCAGGAAAGGCAGGGTTGTGGTAGAGCAAGACACTGCTTTTGTAGGTGTGCAATGATTGTAGGTGTGCAGTGATTAAGAAAAGGAAAACAAGATAGCAATTAGCACTTTGTACCAGCAGGGCATTTGGGAAGACATCTCTGGAAATGTGGTCTCTCTTTCCTGCTGTCCCCCCGTATCTGTGCAGAAGGCACTGCCCATCACATGTCTGCTCCTTTATACATGTTGGGCTGAGTGAGCACCTGTGTGCTGCTTGCATCCTCATCTTCCGTGGGTACCAGCTGTTGCACTGGGTTTCCCCACAGATCTCTTTCCCTCACTGTGCTCAGGGCTGTGCCCGCAGCTCCCAGGTCGCTCCAACTTTGGGTGTTAATGAGCATCACAGTCACTTCTGCAGGAAAAAGTTGGTGCTGTAAGTGACAGACATTAGTTGTTACCTGGCTGTTAAGCCTTCATTAGGGTTGCTTAGAAACGATCTCAGCTTCTTCCCCATCGGGCTTTCCGGTAATTTTGGTCACCAATGACTCTGTTTTTCAGGGAGAGGGACAGGACACCTCAGGGCCACATGGCTCTGTCCATGCTGTCCTGCCCTGGGGACCGAGTGTCCCACGTGGCCTGGGCCACTTGTGTGATTGTAATCTCTGTATTGGCTTATGGGATGAAAATCTCACATAATCCTGGGACCCCATTCAAGGGTTGCACAGTGCAGGCTGGACAAGAAGCCTCCGAGTTAAGAAGGACTCTCTCTGCTGGTGGTTTAATGAGAGCTGCCAGTTACTGGATTTTCTTCCATTAAAGACACTTGGAGTGGCTCGTGCCATAATGGGAAACGTGGCCCCATCACCTTGTGTGCAGCCCAGCTGGGAGCCAAATCCCCTTACGGTTCCCAGTGAAGTGCTGTGCTACCTGTTGCAGGAGAAATGTCCAATCTGTGTGGTTTTGGGGGACAGTTTTGTGTGCATCCCCTCTTCCTTGAGGCTGAGTGAACTATTCAGGGTTCTCCTCCCCCAAATGGAGTTTTAATCCACGTCAGCACATTGACGTTTCCAGTGCCTTGCAACTGAGGATAGTGCAGAATACATCTTGTAATCCTTTCCTTAATCTTTTTTTCTCAGGGAGGTCAACTGGTGCTTTATCTAACACGTAGCAATTCTTATTACAGGCCTTCCACCTAATTCAGCGGCTCATTTGATGCTGTCTTTAATGTGATGAAGTGCTCTGGAATCAAATAATTTTCTTGAGTCAGAAAGAAAAAAAAAAAAAAAAAAAGGAACAGAGCTCTCTACTGCTCCCCTTTTGTGCAATCCATGTGGATTCCCAGAGGGTTTGCAATAAAATCACCCAGGAAGCTCCACATGGATGGAGGACAGAGGCCCTATAGCAATCATGACCGTGCATTTTCCCATGCCAAGAGCAGGCTGAGCAAAGCACCTTGAGCCTGCCATTGCCTCTGTGCCTTAACCTTGACTTGTTCTTTGATTTTTAGAAGAGACAACAACCGCTCTGACACCCTGGAAAGGTCAGTAATGATGAGCCTGCAATGCCAGCAATCCCCCTGCTCCGTGTCCCTGTGGGTCCCTCCAGCAGTATCCAGGGAGCAGCTCCCCTAAACCCCATTGCTCCAGCTCTTGCAGTGATAACTTTGGGGCTGCTCGTGGCTTCCCCATTGCTGCTTAACTGTAGCCACATGCGTTTAGCTGCATTTCTGTTTGGGTCTTTAACATGCCCACCTCCCACCTCTGCATGCCACATCCCCACTGTCCCCTCCACTGCTCTCTTCCCCCCCGTCTCCAGGATGCAGGCAGGGATGGTTTCGTGGTCCTGTTGCCCAGTGGTGCTGCAGCCAGTCCTTCTTCCTCTAGGATGCTTTTAGTGTTGCTTTAGTGCCTTTTTTTTGCCTCAGGATGTGGTAGGGGTGCTCTTCCTTGCGTTGCTGCTCTTACCGATCGATCGATCGCTTGCCCTGGGGACCACCACCATCCTGATCTGGGGCTCTGCAGCCACGTGGCTCCATTCGTAGTGCACTTTGTGGCTGGCAGTGGGATGATCTCAAGATATTGGGAAGAGTTGGAGGCAGCACGAAGCTGCTCTTGGTTCCAGAGCTGCCCATTGCCCAGCTTGTTAGTCCCACCATGATTTAGGGCTCTGTGGGTAGTGGTGTCTGTAGGGGTGCTAGAGTATGCTGCAAAAGGGAGACCTGATGGAGAGTGGTCCTCAGTGCCCTGAGTGAGGGGACATCTCTCGGGATTGCAAAAGTGAGAACTGATCTGATCCTCCCACATGGTCCCACTGGGGCAGGACAGTTTGGGGTGTTTCTGCCAAAAAACACCAACTTGGGAGCCCTTCTCCGTGGCATATTTCGAGATCCTCACCTGTCTGCCTAAGCATGGGGATCTCTGTTCCTTACAACCCGCTTCATCCTTCCTGCAGAGGGACACAAGGTGGCTCTGGGGAGGCTGGGTGCCAGCAGGAGCTGGGTGCAGTGCTGCACATGGAATCATTGAATGGTTTGGGTTGGAAGGGTCCAACCTCCACCGTGGGCTGGTTGTCTCCTACCAGCTCAGACTGCCTATGTTTCCATCCATGGCCTTGGGCACCTCAAGGCACGATGCACCCACTGCTTCTCTAGGCATCCTCTGCCAGTGCCTCATCATCCATCTCCTGGGTGATTTTTACAGAATCAGAGAGTCATCTTGGAGTCATAGACTTACAGAATTACAGTGTTATATGATATCCCGGGTCGGAGGATGAAGTCCAATTCCTTGGTGGTACTTTTGGTTTAGCTGGGTGAAAGCTATCGCCTCCAAGTTCACAGAACATTTGGAGGAGCTGGAGGAGGTTGCTTTGTGGTTTTGCATCCAAGATGATAGGCTGGGGATGGGAAATGGGAACCAGCACAGGACCGTGGTGGGGTTCATGTCCCAAACCCAAGGACGGGAATGGCTGCACCATGCAGCTCTCAGCGGCAACCCCAGTGTTTGTAATAGCACCGGGGCCCAAAGCAGCGTTGTTTTCTTCCCCCCTCCATTCCCTCCAGCTAACAGTGCGGGTGTTTCTCCCCCCGCAGGCCCCGGTGCAGTGCACGATGGCAACAGCGGTGCGTGGCGGCGAGGCAGCTGTGCCTGGCTGCTGGCCCTGCCGCTCGCCCAGCTCGCCCGCCAGTTCTGAGCCCCGAGGCGGCCACGACCACCACAGCAGAAAGGAGAGGAAGAAGATGTATTCACTGTTTCTGAAAATAATCATAAGAATTGAGAGAGTTGTCCGGCCAGGCCTTCTGGGGGAGGGGGAGAGAGGAAAAACACGCAAAAAAAAAAAACAAACAAAGCGACAACAATTAATAATAATAATAATAATAATTCAAAGGGAATTTGGAAAGGAGGGAGGAAAAAAAAAAAAAAAATTATCCAAGGCTTCCTGCTGAAGACGCAACACGACTGAGTCTTTTTCTTTCCTCTGGTTATTTTTTCGCCTGCCCCTTTTTCTGCCCCGTTTCGTCGTTCTCTGCTGTGGGTCAGTGTGGGGATGGGGCAGCCCTGGTCCCCTCACCATCCCCGCTCACCCGGAGCCCCTCCGTCCGTATGCACAGGTTTTTTTCTTGGCCGAGATTTCCCCGTCTTCTCATGGACTGTGCCGCCATTTGTGTTCCGAAATATATATATATATATCCACATATACATATATATATATATGTATAGATATATAGATCTTCAACAGTTACACCACACCGCCACGAACGGAAAGGGAGGAAGGAGAGCAGTGCCGAGCCACGTTCATCGTACGCCACGCGGACATCGTGAATGATAAGGGTTCATTTTATTAATTATATTTTCTGATACGAGCCTAGAACTCTTAGTTCCTAAAAAACAAAGATGCAAAAAAAAAAAAAAAAAAAGAAAGAAAGAAAGAAAGAATGAATGAAAACCAGGAACGAGAGAGCAAGCGGAGAGAAGTGTGTTTCCGAGGAGGATGGTGCTGGCTTGTCCCTGGGCGAGGAGCAGGAGCCTTGTGCTGAGACCCCTCACCCGGCCTGGACCACGGCCATACAAACAGTTCCTCCGTGCATCGAGGCGAAGGGAGACGCTGAATCTTTTTATGGGATATATATATACAGTATATATAAATATACATATATATATATATATATATAATTTTTTTTTGTTAGCGTTCCAGCCACAGTTCCCAGCAGGGTCCTTCCGCTGCCATTACTGCATGCTGTATATGGAGTTAGGTGTGTATTGGTCCTCCGTGAGATGAGGAGAGGTTCTCGCTCCGCACGTGCCCAGGTCCCATCACCTTTCCACCCTCGGGTGTCTGGGGACAAGGGGACACAGGTGCTGCATGGGGTCCCTCTCCGTCACCCTGTGCTGCGCACCCTTGGTGGTGGAATAAAGCGAACCGAGGGATGGACGTAGATATAGATCTATATAGCTCAGTTTCATTTATATATATATATATGTATATGTGTGTGGGTGTGCGTGTGTGTGTGTATATATATATATATATATATATATATATATAAAAAGAAGGCGAAGCGATCGGCACCCACCGCTGAGCCACCGGCTGAAATTTGAGGGGGGAGGGTAGGGCACCTCAACGACTCGCTTTATTTTTCACTGGTGGGGGTCTCCCCTGCAGTTTCTTTTCCTCCTTTGGTTTCCCTTCCTTCTCCGTGGCCGACAGCGAGGCGGGGGCACGGCGGGCGGGCGGCGAGGGGGCTCTCTCTGCCTCTATCCATTAAAACGATTGTTCCATGTGGCCGCTCCGTCTGCTTGTGGTGCTCATTGCCCCCGCCGCGGCCGCTGGGCGATGGGGAGGGCTGCTGGGATGGAGGGAGGGAGGGAGCAGTGATGAGGAAATGGATGGAGCAGCAGGAGGAGGTGAGCGCCGAGCCCGGATGTGATGCGGCACAAGGTGAGGCTTCGGTGAGTACATGGAGGGCTGGGGTGAGCTGACTGGTGTTGGAGGTGATGCGGTGGGGCCGCGCAGGTCACAAGTGAGTTTCTGGGTGTTGGTGAAACCTTGCTGTTGGTGCGCTGGCGTTGGTCTCTGTTGGTGCGTGGAGGGGTGTTGTTGATTGAGTCTTCAGCTTTCACTGTAGCCACCGGCTTCTCAAGGTGCGTGAGCTCCACCTGGCACATGGCGTGTTGTGTGAGGATCAGAGCTGGTCTGTTAACGATTGCAGGGCTTTTAATATTTTATTTTTTTTTCCTCCTCTGAGTTTGTGCAGCCCGAGAAGTAGGCAGGGAGAAGGGAGAGAGAGAGCAGAGAGGATAGCGAGGTGTTGTGAAATGACGGCGCAGCATCTCCCGGCCCCAGGCAGCATGTGGGGACCTGAGGTTGGAGCATCCCTCGAGGACGGGGAGAAAAGGTAGGGAACAGAGACCCCCACCCCTGTGTGCACAGTGCCCAATGCACCTTTGGGCTGATTGCAGCCAGCAGCATTTGCAAAATGTTCAGCTATTCCCATCCTTTTGGGAGCCCTGCCCTAAGTGAGGGTCCCTTGCTGTCACTGTGGGCACCAGTGCCCCATCACTGACAGTGCAGTGGATGCAAGGCCCTGTTTGGAAAAAGGGGAAAATCTCCAAAGGGACTTGCTGTGAGCCCCAGGGTTGCTTGTGTCTTTTCCCTTGGTGGCAAATACTGTCGCTGTGGGAATGGAGGGGCCCCCAGTACGTGGGCTTTATCCCAAAGTTACCCTGTTGGCAGGGTTGCAAAGGCATCCCACTACCATGCATTTCCCCATGGGCTCGTGGCATTTAATTGCTTTTCCAGGGCAGGATGGCCAGATGCATGCAGCTTTCTGCATCCTGGAGTCAGGATGGCAGAGAAAGAGGGGATCAGTGCCAACCACAGTGCTAGAGCCACGGTGATGGCTTTGTAGGAACTGCTGTGGCCACATTTGTTGTGCCACGGCCACAGATGTGTGTCTCTGCTTCTCCTGGGGGAGGAGATGGAGCAGTGCATGGCTGTTGGCTTTCAGGAAAAGAAAGTTGGCTGTGGCAAGGCAAGCCTGGCAGGTAAGGGAGGAACCCTGCCCACCTCCAAAGGATGCATCTGGGGTTAATGGGGCTCCTCCCTTTATTTTTGAAATTCTGATATTTTCAGTGCTGTAGGCAGGAGGTAGAGGGCACAGTGCCAGGGTTTGAGCACTGCAGAATTAGTTGGAGAGAGAGACAGAGAGATGCTGGTTTATGGGTGTGTTTCTGTATTTATTTAGATACATATTTATTTGTGTCTCTCAGTGAAGGGAGATGAATGTCATGGCCTGAAAGATGCCCTCGCTCCCTCTGGATGTAGCTGTGCTCCAGGTGTTAGTGATGCTTTCCTGTATGTTGTGAAAGGAGCCCACTTGTGCTTGTGTTGTTCAGGACAGGGTTTATTGCTTGTGCCACAGTGTGTTAGCTGTGATTCTTGCCTTGCAGGAAGTGATGATGCGGAGCACGAAGCCCTCTGGTCTGGGGCCACAGCAGAGAAGGGAGCGTGTCAGGCTGTCTCTCATTGTTCTTCTTGGTTGTGACACAGCAAAATTGCACTCAGGAGAGGCCAAAAGTGTCCAAAAAAGGGAGGAGCAAGTGCTCGTTCCCTTCTGGATGGCTCTTCCTTCTTAACACTGCATCCCAATGACTGGTGCTTGTCATCCTTTTACCAACCACACCAAGAAGTCCAAGAGTTTTGCATGGGGGGTGGCTACAACCTGATTTAGTTTTGCAGGTTGTACGTGCAGCTGTTGTTTTTTTTCCTAAGAGGCATGTAAAAGGCTGCTGGTAGGTGGACGAAGAGCAAAGGGACAGTGTCACCATTATATCACCCGTAGAGATGTGCACAGACAAGAGGGATGGCCCAGCCGGGTGATTTCCACCTCCATGGCCACGATCGAGGTGAGCTGTTTGGAGTCTTGGTGCTGCCCTAGCCCCAATCCATTTGGATGTGCTGGAGCAGGTGTGCTTCTCCCATCCCAGACCCCTCTCCCAGTGTGTTTAGGGAAGCACTTACCTTTCTTTCCAGTGCACACAGCCAAGGTGTCCCTGACAGAGCCATATGCTGAAGTGGTTGCAGGCTGTGGGAGGCTGTCACCATGAGGAGCAGCTGGCTCAGCAATACGCTCTGAGGACACTGCTTTCCAGCTTCATGTCAGGAAAGGCAAAGGGAGGTGCAGAGCAAGCAATCAATCTCCTTATGGGTCAGGCGTTGCCCCAGAGCATCTTGCTGCTCTTGTGCTCCTAGCAGCCTTCCTACCCTCTAACACAGCTCTGAGATATCAGCTTTGGGGTTTCTGCAGGAAAACAGGGCCCCTCACTGAAGAGCATCCATCAGTGGGATGGGAAAATGGTCCCAAGAGGCACAGGTCCCTTCCCGTAGTCTTCGTCCGTTGATGAAGGCATACTGTCTGTGTCTTGTGGAGTCACATCTTGGTAGGCGCAAAGCACTGTTAGGAGCATTTCCTCTGCAGTGGCATTCCTTGCACAGAAGTAGGTTTTTTGGAGCAAACATTGTTAAGAGACGATGACACATGAGACAACACAGCCACCAAAAGGAAGAATCCAGTGGTGCTTCTGCTGAAGGTAGGTGAGTGAACAGAGCAGAGCCGGTCCTTCGCCTGCAGGGCTCCTGAAATAGGTATGTGCTTGTCTGTGCTGCACGACCCATCAGCAGAGGACAGACGTGGGGATAGGGATGAGGGAAGAGTCAAATAGCAGCGAGGCACAGAGCAAGGAGCCTGGTTGGGAACCAGACAAGCCGTGGGGCTGGAAGCAGTGCCAGTGCAAGGGCAGCCAGGAGCTGAATGCGGCTGCCATGGAGCACGGTGCACAGGAGCCCCGCGCTCCCCATGCGCTCCGTGAAGCAATGCCCCGAGGGTACAAAGTTCGTCAAACTTTATTGATACACTGCACAATCACAACCATCTCTTATTCTTGCCGAATTAGAAAAGGTTACAACTACAATGTAACATGCACAAATCTCAGGTAGTATAGCCACCCTTGGAATACAATGATCGACGGAAACTCAGAGACCGCGCGCCGGCAAGGCGAGCACGTGGGGAGTGGCGATGGCATGAGGCTCTGCCACCCACCCACACGGCAGAGCCGTGGCCTCGGACAGCCAACACGTTCCTCACAACTGCACGTTACATGGCACGAGAAAGTCGAACGCCGTCCCGACGGAGGAGGACAAGGAAGCCAGCCCAAACCGACCCGGGGAGGGAGAAGAACGGGGAGCGCGGGGCGGCCCCGAGGCTGTTGTGTGTGACCTCGGGGCATCTGGTAGTCGTCATGTCTTGTCTCTGCAATGCTACGGCCTTTGGCCTCGTGTCAGGGACTGGTTCAGTGTTTCTTCTGCAGGGAGAGAGAAATAGGGCACCGGAGTAGTGCGCCAAGCAAGGGTTGTGTGCCAGCTGGGGGGTGTTGGAGGGGGGCAGGGAGGTGGCACTGGGGTGACACTGCCGGGCGTCTCCCATGCCCCAGGAATGCATCTGAAAGCCCCAGAAACAAAGATGAAGAGGGGGCCACCTGCTGACACCATCCTTTGCCAAGCGTGGTTGTGAGCATTGCAGGGCACTCAGCCCATCAGGGTGTCCCACGCAGTTTTTGAGAGCTGGGAGATGGAGCTGCCAGGTAGGACTCGGGAGGGTTATGTCTATTTCCTTGCAGTTGATGCATCACTGCTGTGGTGGGATCACATTTGCATGCTTCTGCCTTGCTTCTGGGTGGAGAGGGGCCGTTTGTTCTGTGAATCAACAAGTTGGGATGGGGGGCTCAGAGCAGGAGCGTGGGGAAGGATGTGCGGGCCACCGTGCCCCCCTGCGATGGTGCCACTCGCCTCCACAGAGATGCACACAGATGGGATCGGGCTGCTGCTCGTGACTCCTTCCCGGGATGCTGGTGGGAATGCAGGACCAGCTCACTGCTCACCGTGCCACATCCCTGCCCATCAGGTAAGCTGAAGCTGGTGTGCCTGGTCATTGCTGGAGCGGTGCCTTCAGGCTGCGTGGGTTTTGTCACTGTCGGTGTCCCATGTGTGGGGTCAGGAGCATCCCTGCAGATTTTGCAGCTGCTGCTTCTTTTGTAGCAGCGTTGTAAGTGTGCTTGTTTGTGCAACGCCCAGGAGGCCCAGAAGAGACGAGGGATGAGGCGAGGGCACCGCCGCAATGAGGACAGGGCAGTGGCACATTGCAGGGTCTGTGCCAGGGTTTTCTTTCTTTTCTGTAGGATGGAAAACAGGGCAGCAGCAGAGTTTGTATGGGGAAAGATACACAGCCTCAGCTCTCAAGTCATCTTGCTTTTGGAGGGAGAAAGAAGGGAAGGGCAGGGAGACAGTTCCCCAGGGTAAGAAGGTCATGGTAAGGGGGGACATCGTGTGCTTCCTTGGTGTGCTACCATCATGTTTTGTCCCTTTGTTGCTGGCACTTTGTCCAGTGCTGTGCGGGACTTCTCTGGAGCTGAGTAGGAGGTTCTGTCCCTGAAGTACAAACCCAAAGCTTCCCATCCTTGCCCCAGAGCATAAGGATTAAGGTTATCCCCCATGCAAGGAGCATTGCAGCACTGTGGGGCCACGGGCTGAGAACCAACACAGCCCCATTGAGGTGACCATTGCAGGGCAGCTAGAGGAAGCAAAGAGAAGGTTCTGACTGCACATGTTCTCGTGTCAGTGGAGCCTCTCAGCAAGCAGCAAGCTGGAGGCACCAGGGCATCCTTGTTGTGTAGGTGTAGCAAATTGACGGCCATTATTTTTCCAATGGAGCCTGAGCTGTCGCCAAATGGTCAAACACCACTGCTGGGACAGGCGGAGGTTTTTGCCTGAACAGTGTAGGAAGAGCCCTTGGGGAGACCTGAAGCACCCATAAGATGGAACTCTGTGGTCCCACACCTCCTGGCACACGGGTGGCAGCAGGTGTGTTGGAGCTGCAGCTGGGGCTCTGTTTGCTGCCTGGTGCTTGCCTGTGTTGGTTAGTGCCTCCTCCCAGTGCCAGTGCTGCAGTGCCTTAGCTGTCAGATTGAGCAAGGAGCTGGAAATTCAGTGAGCATCTCAAGTGCCCGTGGTCCAGAGGAGCTTCCTCTGGGCAGGGACACATCCTTGGGCACAGGGCAGAGGGGCTGCAGTGCAGAAGGGAAGCAGCGGGGGATGGAGAAGCGAGGAGATGGTCTGGGAGGAGCTTTGGTGGTGAGAGATCACATTCAGGACGGAGACGGTGCAAGGCAGACGCAGGGCTCCAACTTCAGGGTCTGTTTGGGCATAGGTGTCTCAATGTGACGACGAGATGGACGTCCCCAGCGACCGCTCCGGGTGGCCCCCACCCACCACACCCGTGTCCAACACGGTGTCACCAAGACGCCTGCCAGGTGTCAGCGGGGAGCCCCATCCACGCTGTACCCCATCCGTGGGGCACATCGCCCGCAGCCGGCTCGATGCAAGGAGGGACAAGGCGGCAGACAAGGCTCGGTGCAGCATTGCCCTTCGATGGGCAGGCGACGGTGGCGGGTGACAGTCTGGTGGCACGTGGTGGGGTCTGTACAGCGTAACTGGCGGCGAGAATGATCCCAGCAGGTGGGAGACGTGGCCGTCCTCGGCCCTTTGGCGCCGCTCCCCGTCCTCCGGCGTTGTGCCCGTCTGACGGAGAGGAGTCCCCGGGCGGCCGTCCCGGGACCCTCCACTCCCTTATCAAAAGTCGAGGAGGAGGCGAGCGAGGAGGGTGGCCCAGAGGCAGAGGCCAGCGGCCGCCCGGGAGGCTGCGTTGCCACTGTCGTGCACCGCTCCGGGCCCTGCACCAGGGGGAGAAGAGGAAGAAGAGGGACGGCGTTCAAGGCAGTGATGAGAGGATGAGATCATGCTGTCATGCAAACAGAAGCCCTCCCCCTGTCGTCCCTTGGCATTCCCCTCTCCCCCCTTGGCAGGTTGGCAGCAGTGGGTCAAGTCCCCAGTTTGGGGACGCTGGCGACATCTGGGGCACCTACCATACAGGATGATGCTGGCATTGGTGTTGCCCAACTTGTTTGTGGCCACACACGTGTAGTTGCCATAGTCCTTTTCCGAGACATTGAAGAAGGTCAGCGTCGAGAGGCGGCCCTTGCTCTCGATCCGCACTCCCTCCAGCCCGTTTGCTAACCTGCACAGGGGGTCGTAGATGGTGCTGCTCAAAGCCTTACATGGGTTAATATAAAACAGCCCCAGGCACCCCCTCCCTGCCCTCCACAGCCTTATGAGGTCCACCCTTCACCCCGCTGTGCCACCCACCAGCACTTCACTCCATCCCCAGTCCCATCTCCCTCCGTGGGTTGTCCCTGGGATACCCACACTATCCATGGAGAGAAAGACCTGAAAATCCCCGTGAGGTCTGGGATCCTCCATAGCAGGAAGAGCCTGGCCTCTCTCCAAGCTGATCCCTTGGCTGCCTCCATCCCACCCTGCATCCTCCATGCACCCGCACCTGGTGTCCTCCTTGAACCACTGAAACTCTGCCACGGGGACGGCCGAGGCCTCGCACTGCAGGATGCCCTTCTGGCCCACTGAGGCGCCTGTGTTCTTGGCATTGGAGATGTACGGCGGGTCTGTGGGGATGCCATGCCATGTCACGTCCCTAGGATGGACCACGTGCCTGTCCCACCACCACATCCCCACCAGGGATCCCATTCCATGCACTTACAGTTGACAGTGACTTTGACTTTCCGGACATCTGGGACGGCCACATCATTGACAGCACTGCACTCGTACTCGCCCGACTGCTCCCGTGTGATGCCCGTGATCTCCAGGTACTCGTCCTCGCTCACGAAGCCTTGCCCTGTGATAAAATGGGGCACCATCACCAACAGCTCCCAGCTCCAAAACCAACCTACACATAAATCCCCACACACCCCTGCCATCCTCCTCCATCCCTTCGCCAAGCTGGCATCTCCTGCAGCCAGCACTCAGCACAGGCAGGTCCCCAAGTTTTCTCTCACCTTTCCCAGAGAGATGCCGCCATGTGACAGTGGGCTCCGGCCTCCCAAAGGCCAAGCACATGAGGGTCACACTGCTGCCTTCATTCACGGTGATGTCTGATGAGATGTTGACGATCTGAGGGGGGACTGCAGGACACAACAACAAAGGGACCGTCAGCACACGGGGTCATGGAGACCTACCAACATTCCCAGCCCTTTCCCCACCACCAGCCCTGCTCTGATGTCACTTAGACCTGCACAAAGCATGGCCCCATTGACCACATGGCAACCTAGAAAACCTGGACCAACCCCTACAACCTTTCAGAACAGAAATTCCTCCTGGCAACCCCCACACAGGCTCTTCAAGACACCAGAGTCTGCCGTACTTCCCCACCAGCCACCAACCCTTCACCTGGAAAATGCCACCTGTCACTGGCGTGGAAGGGTCTGCACACCCCATAACACCCACCCTGCCGCTTCAGGCAACCCATGATAACCAACTCATTATGACTGCCAACAGCTCACATATCTTAGCATTTTTATTAAAGCTTTCTAAATTACTGATTGTCTGCTCCATTCAGTGCTGGCCATTGTGATTTATATTAGTCTATCCCCCGATACTCCATCTAATAAATAACTTGGCAATCTCCAAGCCCATAAATCCCCATCCCAGCAAAAAGCAATTAAAGCCCGTTTGCTGACGCCATTCACCGGTGCTCCAGGCCTTGGGGCTGGTGAATGCCTCTCCCCAGGAGCTGATCCAGCAATGCAAAGGGGCTCTCTCTCAACCAAATCCCAGGCTGGCTATGCCATGCTCAGTGCCCGTGAGCCCTCCGTGGCCATGGCAGATGTGAGATCTCAGCCCCACAGTGCCCAGCAATGGGCATGAGTGCAAATGGATCTTGGTAGATCCCTCTGCTCCATCCTCCCTATCGGGTTCCGGATAGAAAACAAAGATCAAGAATCACAAAACCATAGAATTGTTCAGGTTGCAAAAGACCTTCCAGATCATCAAGTCCAAGGGTAGTTGAGAGGGGCACAGAGACTATGGCAACCTCTACTGGGGAACTCTGCCTAAGCTGTGAATGCAAGAAGGCACACATAAGCCCATCCAGCCAAGTGATGCTCTCAGGCATATTTCACTCTCCATAGAGACAATGGCAGCGCCACGTCTCCACCAACGCCACGAGACACAGCCCCTCTACATAAGGCATCAGCTGCATTTGGAGCTCTTCACCCTTCCACCATCCACCAGCAACACCGCCTGCTCCAGTCCTGCTGATGCTCAGCTACTGGCAGTTCCTGTGCCTTGGCAGGGGTTCAAATTCAGCCTGAGAGCACCTTTTGCTCCCGGGGGGGCTCACAAAGGCTGGGCTTCCCCATGCATGCACTCGCAGCTCGCTCCCCAGCACAGCCCGATGGCGAGGGCGCTGCCGAGCCTCCGCCGCCTGATGGGCCCTGCGAGGCTGTAAATTTCCCAGCAACTTGACACTTTAATATAGAAGTACAGTCTGTTATAGCAGAGGGAGATTGTCTGAGTCCTTCAGGGGAGACTGGCAATCCAAAAATGAAAAGTGTGCGGCAGCAACCGGTGAAAAATGTAGTTAGTGCTGGGAGTGCGAGCGGCACGCTGCCATGGTTTGTCCCCAGCTGCTGCTCGGAGCAGCCCCGTGTGATCAGAGCTCCTACTGCTCCTCGCAGCACCCAGGGACAACGTTCTTTGTAAAGCTGCTTGCATGACACGGGAACTGCGGAGCAACCAGGGCATGGAGCAGAGCTGCGCTGTGCCGTTCGCCTCTGTGTGCACACATGGTCTTACACTTATGCATTGCAATGTTGTCCCAACTCATCCGTGCACCCCAGCGTAAGGCAGGCCACAGACAGACACCCAGACTATGAGGGGCCGGGAAGTGTGACCGCATGGCCCCTTGCAGCACGCTGATCCCATGGGATGCACAGGGCTGGGTGTCCCTGAGAGCACGGGGACATCGGCAGCATCGATACCCAACCGCGACGGCAATCGTTGCCTATGAGGTTACATGGACTGGCAGGAGGACATCCAAGGGACCTGATTGCATTTCTATAGATCCCACCAGCTGCTGGCTGCAGCCTCAAGGGCAGGCTGCCATTGCCTTTGCTTTTAGCCACAAGAAGGGCGGGAGGGAGCTGGGACTGCGCAGGGACACAGGAGACAGCAAACAGGACCTAAGAGCAGGGTAACAGGGAGCAAACACGACAGTGGTCTAACAGTGACCTGCAGGGCCAGTCCATCATTACCTGCCTGATGCACCTGCACAACCACACAGCAGGAGATCACCATGGAGGCAAAAAGCTCTCCTGTCCTCCCAGCACCTACACAGATCAGTGGGACTAACAGCACTGCTGTGGATACTATCACTGCTATTCATTTACCTGCTGACAGCAAGCTATTTTTTGGCTATCTTTGATTTTTTGCAATAGCCACTGAGGGCCCTCTCCTTGTCCTACATCCCGTATGCAGCTAATATCCAGCTTTATGACACTCCTGTCACTAAATATAGAACATAATAAACGATCCCAGGGCAAACCTGTTAGCAGTCAGAGAAGCAGCAAAACCGGGGCTGGCGTTCAGGCAGGGACATGGAGTGCCATCTCCTGACACATGTAATGCACTTTACTGCAGCTCACCTTGCCTTGCCTCGTTAGCCCAAACATACCTCACAACACACCAATAATAAGATACTCAAGGGAAAAGGGGTGAGATCATGGAATGGAAAAGACCATTAACATCATCAAGTCAACCCATCACCACCATGCCCACTAAACCAGCTCCCTCAGTTCGTTGAGAGGCACAGGTGCTGCCCAAAACTGGGGCATAGATGCTGCCCAAACTACACTGCCATTGGTACAAGACACAGCTTCCCAGAGAGAGCCACCAAAACACAGCTCTGGCTCCCACCACACCGAGGTCACAGCAATGTGGATGCCAGCACATGGCATGCTCGTGTGACAGTGCAAGCCCTGGGGAGCTATAGAGGTAAAGCAAACCAGCATCACAGGAACTCTACCCCCTTATTAACAGTCTTGTTTTCTATTTAAAAGACCACTACTAAGAGCACATTGGATGTGCAGCAAATCCCGTGCTCTCGCCAGAGCAGTGCGTGGCCCGCGGAGCATTGCCTCCATCCCGTGTAATATTAATCAGGGGGAAGTTAATGCATAACGTTCGCCAGGCCAAAAAAATACATTTGGGCTGTAATTTCTTGTTTGTTCAGAAAGCGGGTGAGAGAAATTGAATGTGAAAGTGATGCCACTAAATTCAATAACAATAAGCCCGTGATTTATCTCCTTCCTTTACCGCTCAAGACCCGCACTGCCCAACGCGCCGATTAATGTTTTACACTGGGTACAGGAGACGGCCGCACAGCGGTTCCTGCTGATGCCCTTGGGGGCTGTAAAACCCTGTGCCTCCCCTCGCCCCCAAACCCTGCCGAACGCCAGGGCTGCCCCGATCCTCCGGGCTCAGCTTTGCTCCTGTTCTGCAGCAAACTCCTTGCAAAATGGCTGGAGATGCTGCAAGACACTCAGCGATGACGGGGGATGGCTGTTGCAAGGGGCATGGCCTTCCCCTGCTAATCTGTGCACTGAGAGGCGGCTCTTCGGTAATTACTGCCTGCTTATTGACTCAGAGCGACACAGAAGCGTGCAAACAGACAGGAGCTGGCTTGGCTTTTGGCCACTCTGTATCCCAGATCCCCACCAGCAACGCTCACTGCCCCAAGCTGACTATTTTTAGCTGTGAGATCATTAACGCCGCACGCACAGAGCTGGGAGGCTGAGCCACTGATGTCCCTCCAGATCATTAGCTCCTAAACCACTCCAAGAGACCTCTTCTTACACCTGGGAGAAGGTAGGATAAGATGGGTGCCTATGGGCTCTGCACACCGCTGGGCATCCATGAATGCCCTGCCCTATTTGCTGGCACAGCATGGGGTCACTCGGGTGTGCTTGGTGGCTTTTTTGCCCCAAAACAGCACTCCAAGAGGCGAGCTGACCTGTTTTACCCATGCAAAGTGGCACAGGACACTGCTGCTCACTTTGTGCATCCCTCCTTCTGCTGGATTTTCTCCAGACTGCCTTTTGGCTCCTGCTGCTGCCACCCTGGATACAGACAGACCTTTAGGGCAGCACCTTTCAACATAACCCAGATGCAACATCTGGGTGTCCAACACCTGTTTGGATCTTGACATTTCAGGCCCCCTCTCATACACAGCTCAGGACAGGGATGGTGTCTGCCTACAGCTGGCACCAGAGGTGCAACACGCAGTGATGCCAGATGTGGGCATCCTTGAATACCACACACAAACTGCACGTGCTTCCTGAGGTCCCCATGTGCTGCCCTGGTTACAAAAGCACCTCCTGCTCCCCCCCAGCCTCTCCTTTTCCTCTTTCCAGGGACAGATCCGACAGGAGAGCTGCCACCCTCTTTCATTAAATGTTAATGCTTTTATTTATTCTCCAGTATTTATGGACCTCTCATCTCTTCCCATTGCTATTCACATATCTCCCTCTCGTTACTGCCAGACGAGGATGGACAGCCGATTTGAAGCATCAGGACGCACACCTGGATGGCTTCCCAGACACCCTGCAGGGACAGAGTCCTTCTGGGACAGCCCATCCAGCACACAGAGATGCAGACCCACCCATGCAGCCCACCCAAGGCTGCCCACCAAGAGGGACCCCACATACATGCACTCAATGTCCTGCCTGGCACCCTGGGAAGGGGCACATTAAGGCTTTAACCAAAGTGCTGCTCGTTGACAGCCAGGATTACCACCTCTCATCAACCCCATTCTGATGAACCACGATGCTCGTCGGCATTGATTTTATCAACACTAGATTAAGCACATCTGACAGCTACAGGTTGGGCACCAGGATGGTTTTCGTCAAATTTCTCAGCCCAGAGAGCAGCACATCATGCCGTCACCTTGCACACTCTAAAAATGCTCTATCTGGGGGGAAGTTTCCCCTTTCCCTTCTCCTACCCATAAATGCTGCCCTCCCAGTGCTTTCCCAGGTAAAGCACACCTCACAAGGTGCAGGCTGGGCAATCACCACAACCCACATGCTTCAAACAAATCATCTCCACAGCACAGATGAGGTTTCCCTGCCTGGCTGATACTCCCTCAGTGACCACATCTCTTCTTCTGCCTCTCTTCCTGAAAACAATCCAAGTGCAGCCAAGGGGAGTGAAGAAAACTGACCACAAGCAATCTATAGGGAATCACAGAATCATTAAGGTTGGAAATGATCACTAAGATCATCACATCCAACTGTCAAATCATCCCCACCATGCCACTAAGCCATGCCTCTCACAGCCTCATCCAGACACCTTAGGAGCCTGGAAGCATCACATGGCATGTCCCATATCTCCAGCTGCCTCTCATATCCCTTCCTGCCCCTCTTCTGGGGGATGTGGACACCCCCAGCACCATGCATGGTCGGACCATAACACCTTCGGGCTGCAGTCACACTCAATGGGACAAAGCAGTGGGATAAGCACGCCATTAAAGACCCCACCACCGATGCAAAACCACAATCTGAATGTACCAGAGACCACGAGCAAACAAAACAACCACAAAATTAAAGCATGGGCGTAGAGCTGCCTTCACTATGCAGCATCTCCCACCTGCATACCACGCACCCTTTTTCTCCACGTCTTCGCACTGAGATGGTGCAAGCAATAAAAACAAAACTCAGAGTGTTATACCTACTGTGTAACCACCTGTCAGTAAATTTATGAACAATTAGGAAGCAAAAGTGCTTCCCAGGGAGCTATTTGTGTGCGCGATAAAAACGTTCTCTCTGTTTGGGAATATAATGGGGAAACAACTTCTCCCGTCCTCCCCCCGCTCTGCCATTTTTTGCTTTTTGCAGTAATTAATCCAGCTGCTGACACTCTTTTGTTCTGTCAGCTCCCGATGCCCGCAGCACATCCTGCTGCTCTGACCTGCTCACTGCCAGCTGCTTTTTGGGGCTTTCCCTTCCTTTTTTTAGGAGCCTGAGGATGCTTTCGCATCACCCCCCTATAGCTGAAAGTCACAGCCTTCTCCCTGTACCCAGCTAGATTTCAGGCTGGTGTTCTCTCCCAGCCACTCTAAGGACATTTTGCTCTCTTTTCAGCTCAAAAGCCTCAGGTTCCCAACACGTGCCACTGCAGCACTGATTCCCCAGCATTCAGCATCTTCCCGTAACCCTTTGGTTGCTCCCCACACTGCTCTGCCCTTCATTCCCCACCTACAACCACACACGTGTGACTTTCCTGCTCCAACACCCAGACTGCTGATGCATTTACAGATGCAAATTCACGAGTCCCCATGTCCTTAATTCCACTGAACAAGACCCAACCCCTCTGTACAGCTGAAATCCTACCTCCTCCAGGGCATCTCACAGTACCACCCTTAGCAAACCCAATGCCCATTTCCCTTCCCAATGTAGCCATTCACACCAGGGTGGTGGCTCTTCCTGCAAGCCAGGCTCTTTCTCTTTCAAGACCTCCCCCCTCTTTATGCCTTCATTATTCTTTCGTTTTTCTCCTTTGTTGTCTTCTGCTCTTTTTTTTCTGGGCACTTTCCTGCATGCACACACTTTGTTCTCTCTTCCCTTCGTAGTACAAGTCTCTGGGCTTCTCTCCTCTTTCCCCTCCAGTTATCTTACTCTTCATTCATTTCTACCCTTCCTGTTTTCCTCTGAGCCATCCTCATCTTTAAACTCCAGTTGTTTTCACACCTACCTATTTTGCCATCTATGGGCTCAAGGAGAGACACGAGCTCTTCTGACCCGGGGAGAACCAGGTGAAGGCTGTAGTATGAGCTCATCCTTAGAGAAAGCATTTCCCCTCTGCAATGGCACCTCACTGCATGCTCCAGCAGCTCCTCTCCTGCTGCCACCACCCCTCTCCAGCCCCCACCTCCTGCAGCACGATGCTACCATGAGACTCACTCCACATTTTGGCCACTTGCAAAGATTTCTCCTCCCTTACGTGGCAGTTTCCAGAGCCCCCCTACTTTGGAATGAAAAAGCAGCATCTCCCACTTGTTCTAACAGTGCACATGCCAATTGATTTTCCCCCTGCAGTTGCTCATGGTTCGTTTTTTCCCCTCTTGTGCCATCCAGTGTGTAGTTCAATAAACTGCTCAGCAAATGGCTCAGGCCCCTTCCATCCTCACCCCCACCTGTGCAAATACCCCCAGAGAAGGAAATGTGAAACATTAGTTTAACTGCCATGGACATTATGTGTTCTTGCCTTGTGCTCCTGCTGGGAAGACTCCTTTCCAGCCTAAGTGATTTTTTTCCCTTTTCCTCTTAAAAGCCTTTTGATTTTTCTCTATTTTCCTGCACTCCATCCCCACTGCTACGAAGCCAAACTACGGAAGAGTTTTCTGCTTAAAATCACCGTTTCGCTTTTCCCCACCAGGACGATTAACCCAGTGCAGCCGGAGCCAAACCTCCAAACAGTCATCAACAAAGCACCAAATGAGACCCCGAGGAGCGATGAAGGGGAAGATGCACTCGGATAAGGAGTGTGTCCAAACTCCGCTGTGCCATTTGCTGGCCCACCTGATGAATGGCTGCAGCACTGAGAGGAGAGAAAAGCAAACAAGGAGCCTCCTCCGCCCATTGCTGGGCCACCTTAGCCTGAAAACTCAGCCAACACACATCATTTTTGATGCACTTTTTCCAAAAATGCCAAGAGAAGCTTGGGTAGGTACCAAGGACATGGGCTGAGCCTCTGAAAAGCTCAGGGTGAGGAGAGGAGCACCTCCTGGCACTCTCACTGCCAGAGCAGAGCCCATGGGCACCATACCATAATGAGAGGTGCATTCGGGATGGGTAGGGAAGGAACAGTTTGCTTCACACCCAGCAAGGCAGAGATGTGCCCCAAGCACAATGTGTGATCCATTCCTTGCAAGCTCTTGATCCCTGCACACCACACAATGCAGCAGGAACCACTTTTGCACTGGACAAACAAAAGCTGGACATTGCTATCCTGGATGGATAAACTCCATTTATCCTCCACTAGAGGGTATTGGATAAGGCCCCTGTGGACCACCTCCATGGACAGAGAGGGACCCCCAGGCTCCTTCTCAGACATGCCCCAGCTGCAAGCACTTCACCAGGCTCCGCTGTTCAGTCTCTGTCTTCCTCATTATTGCCTTTTCTCTTAAGCAGACAAAAATAATAGCCCATTAAGGAGCAAGCAAGTGGTCAGGCACTGGCACAGCTGCCCAGGGAAGTGATGCAGTCACCATCCCTGGAGGCGTTCAAGAACCACAGGGATGTGATACAGGGATGTGGTCAGTGGGCACAGTGGGGGTTCCAACCTTCCTGATTCTGATCCTTTGCATCCCAAGTGCAGATAAAGCACCCAAGGGCAGCAGTGAGCCTGCTGCAGAGGCCACATCCTGCCCTGCTCATTCTCCAGGCTGAGCTGCAGCTGCTGTTCACCACGTGCACAACCCTCATGTCAAACTCTCCTGCGCCCTAATAATAAGCAAAACCACTGACACTCGTGTGAAGCACTTTCTGCACGTACAGCATTTTATCAGCTCTACTACAACTGAGCTGCTCCCCTTGCTTTGCTATTTGCCACACAGCCTCCCGGTAAGGTTTTAATAAGTATCACAGTCTCAGCTCCTGCCTGGATATCAAAGGTAGCACGATAAAAGCAAGTTTAAAAGCATCACTTGTGCAATCGGAGGTGGAGGGGGGGGCCCCGCAGCACAGCCTGTCTTAGGGGAGAACAGCTCAATGAGGCTGGTGTGGGGGGGGCTGCCCTTTCAGAGAGTCGAGAAGAAGTCGGTTGTTATTGGGAAGAAAGAAAAAATAAAGACTCCATTTGCTTGAGAGAAGCTCGCTGAAGAGCTACAGCTGTTGTCAGCGCCACGTTGAAAGGCAGAGGATGCAACTATTGACATGGGACCTGGTTCAGGGCACTGCCTTTACGTGGATTCAGGGGGGTACTGCTGAAAGGAGATGCACACCCGGCTCTCTGCTGCCAAGAACAAAGGCTGTGGTCCTTCAGAAGCCATCCGGCCCATGGGGAGAGGAAAGCAGCAAAACGCCCCGACAGGAAAATGGATTGCACCGACCAGAAACTAACAGTAACGATGCAGACAGCTGGGAGAGGCTTTAATGAAAAATCTATGGTGAGCGGGATTAAGGCAGAACAGAGGAGGGTTCTCCAAATAAATCAGAAACAGAGGACATCTGAAGAGTACAAAAGACCACTGTTGGGTAGGGATGGGCAGCAACGGGGATCACTGCTGAGATCTCCACCAGCTGCAGCGCTCCGATCCCGGTGCAATGCCACGCTATGCAAAGCTGCTTTGGCCCAAACACAGAGTAGCAAGAGCCAGGAAGTGTTCAGAAATACCTGCAGATGGGGACTTCCTCCCTGTTAGAAGATATCCCCAAGGTCTCAGCCCAAACCCTGCTCTGCATTTCTCCGGACCTGATGCAAAACCATGGAAGAAAGTCCCCCATCGTGCCTGCAGGATGCTCTGCTGCATCAGTGACACCACCCAACCATGCCTCGCTTCTGCAGCATCACTGCAACCTCTTGTTTAACTGTTCATTGTGCTTGGGAGAGGCTCCATCTCACTCCTGCTGCCTGATTTCCCATCACCTCCTTCCACCTCTTACCACTCCCTGTGCTCCATCAGCCCTTCTGCTGCTGCCTTCCCCTCACTCCCATCCCCAGCCTCCACTCCCAGAAGGAAACCTGCCTTATTCTTTAAGATCTACAGTCTAAACCACATCACTGATTCCAAGCTCTGCACTCGAGGCAGAAACACCCCCTGGCTGCTGCAGCAGCCCATGTCAAGGAAACACAGCTATGCCCTGCCTGTTGCTCCTGGCACCAAAACCATTCTGCAGGGTCTCCTGGCCCATCCTGGCACACTGCACCTCTGGGAACAGGCCTGCACCTGGGGACAGCAGGGCTCCCCAGCACCCATCACTCTGGAGCAGCCTGCCTTCACATCTACTGGCTACATCTGTCAACAGTTCAATGCAGGCAAAACTCTCTGCTTCCTACTAATTGCTCTGACAGAGAAATTACAGCTCCTTTGGTGTCATTAGTGCCATCAGAGCTGCTCTGCTATGCAGACTCCCCTCCCATTCACCCCTACAAGCTCTGTTTGGGCTTCCTTGCTCCAGCAACGGCCCAACAGCATCCTCATTTCAAGCTCTTTATGATAAGAGAGGGATTAGGCAGCTCGTTCTCTCTTACACCACATGAAATCCCAGCTCTCCCTGTGTTTGCGCCCCCCCCCCCCCCCCCAAAGCACCAAAACACCACACACGTGCCTATCAGCCTCCATCCTGTCGTCACAGGGAGAGAAAAAAAGCTGCCTGGCCTCCCGCCATCCCCGCTCTTACAAAGTGCTGTTAACTGCTGTAATGAACCAATCCCAGAGACATATTAATAACGACACGAAGAGACACATTTACTGTTGATTGTGACTCGCTGGCAGATTTATCGCCGGGTTGCTAGGAGGGAAGGTCTGGCCCTGCAGTAGCGCAATTAAAACCAAATTGAATACAGGGACAAAGAATCAATAATCTATCCGGGCAACTTTTAGTTGTGCAAAATACAAATATAAATTAATTGACCTGAACACGGATGCTAACTGGTCCTTACTGCCTGCTTGGGTGGGGAGTGCCACCAGGACAGTGCCTGCTCTGCAGAGGGAGTCCTGAACCCACATTTGACACTGGGACAGCTCTGACCAATATAAGGTGGTGGTTCCATCCCTGGGGACCAGACAAGTGCTCTGGATGCGACCATCCCTTGCTTTCCCCCTCTGAGCCTTGGAGGTGCATTGCAGGCTGCTCTCCCCATGCTCTCCTCCGCTGCAGCACACTCCAAGCACCAGCACTTGGCACCAACATCTTCGTGGAATAAAAGGATTTCTGGCCTTGCTTTAATGAGATAAGATAATCGCACGGGGATTTTACGAGGCAAGATATTGGGTGTTAGGTGCTGGAGATTTATTACGAGCCGGAGCATGAAGAGGGGAAAAGAAGAGGAGGAGATGTAATCTCTCTTGCTCTCATGCTCATTTCAGGCTGTTTGCTCATACAGCACACGGAAAAGCCTGTGCTCCATGGGCAGAACCAGCAGCAGCCCTGCATGCTGCACAACCTGACCAGCCCTGATGCCACCAGAACCTCAGGGAAGGAACGTTTGGGATGGTAGGAGCCAAGAGCAGGCTCTGCTGTGTGTGACCAAAGCCATCCATCCCAAGCCTCTGCAGGGCGAGGGGTGAGGCGGGTGTCATTCCACCAGGCAGAAAGAGCTCGGATGCTTCACAGGTGTTGACCGGATGGATTAGCACTATTAGTGAGCAGACAGGGTAAACAGATTAAACTTTGCAGACGGGCGGCTGGTACGCAAATAGCTAAGGGGGGAGGAGGGAATGCTCTGATATCTTTCTGCTCCCTTCTTTCCAAGCGACACCCTGCCCTCTCTGCACCACCACCACCCCAGGACAGCCCAGCACGCTCAGAGCAGAGCCCCACTACAAACTCCTATGGAGATTTGGCAGCAAACAGGCACACAGCAGCCCGTGGAAGCAGCAAGTCGCCCATCTCTCACACCTCGCAGGAGAGCTGACAGGCTGGGTGAGGTTTTCCCTGCTTTGATCGGTGGCCGTATCGAACCCTGCCTCTTCCAAATGAGAAAGATACATAAATATATACATATCCGTGTTGGGGGCTTCTCAGAGACATGTTGAGGCTGAGAAATTTTACAGATTTGCTCATTGCAAAATCAATACCCATCAGCTGTTTGAAATTAAAGGAAAGATTAGGTCCTGGTTTTATACACGCTTTATTGTATTCTGAGAGCTTTCTACTCAGCCAGATAAATCTTCTTTAAGAGGATTAGGAAACTTTCATTATCTTTATCTAACCTGAACTAACACTAACTCTGAAAAATTAATCTACAGACTGGACAAAAGCTGATAGCTGCTGAAAAAGGAGCCAGGATCAGAGGCACCATCCACCAGAGCTGGGGAGTCTGGTGGTGACCTCCAGCAAACCAAGATCCCCCTGGAAATATGCCAGTGTGTTTCATAACTGGCTCAGCCCCAGCACTCTATGGGGTCCACCTCACTGGTGGGCTTGAGCTTGGTTCCCACACATCATGCCTCCAAGTGGTCCTTGGTCTGCTTCCATTGGCAATGTTGGCAGGTGGGAAGGTTGGGAAGCAGCACGCATGCTAGGGTGAGACAGGCAAGCTGAGAGGCCAACATCTGACCAAGGCAAAGACATGTTTGGTGCAAAAAAGGCCCCCAAACACCTCACTGCAGCCCATGCTGCTATAGGCACCCTGATCTGCCAGCACCACGAATCCCCCGGATGATGAGACCTGAGGATGCCAATTTTGAAACCAACATCAGCTGCTATGCCAACACGCTCTCCTATGAAGCCCCATGCCAAAAGATCATTGAAGCCCCCCCCACACACCATCTGCCATCTTTCCTACAGCCCTGTGCTCTTCAAATCCATTTCTCTGTGCTCTTTGATTCCCTGTACTCTCTGAATCCATTTCTCCACCACATCTGACAGTTCTTTGCCTTCAGCCTTCCAGAAGCATCTTACAAACAACTCCCCAGTGCAGCAAACCGAGCCACACGGTAGGAAAAGGGAGATGCCAGCCTCACTTTCAGTTGCCAGGTGTTCTCCTCCCCGTGCCACAACCACACAACGCAGCAAAGCATGGGCAACCTGAGTTCATCTCCTCCCAGACGTAGCAAACACTTGCACAGATCCCTGCCCCATGCCACTGACCACCCAAAATCTCCATCACCAAGAGGGCCTCCAAACCCTCTGGCACTCTTCTTCAACACTCAGCTCAAAGCCAGCACCGCAAACATTAGGACTTACCTTGCACAATGAGGTGGACGCGCGACGTCTTGGGGTGATTGTCTGTCTGCACAGAGCAGGTGTAGGGCCCCTCATCGTACACATCCACGTTGTGGATCTTGATGCTGTACTGGGTTTTGGTGTTGGAGAGGATGACCACGCGGTTGTCTATGGACCACTTGTCATTGCCAGCATACAGGATGGTGCTGCGGTTCAACCACGCTACCCGCGTCACCCTGTCATCCACGGTACACCTGCGAAAGAAGAGCAGGAAGGTCACCAACCCAGTGCCAACACACGCACACACAGCTCCCAAAAGTGGATGGGAGCATCATCACCATCCCCCCACCCCCTACAGCTGCTATGGGCACTGCACGCCCCACACACGCTGCACACCAAGGCAGTGCAACCCTCCCACCACCGCCTGCATCCCCCATCATGGGAAGATTCCTCAGAAGACGGCGCTGCCTATTTCCCTTTCTATTTTTCCCCCATGGCTCTGGGGAGGCGCAGATGAAAATCCCATTAGGTTTGACCTCCACGCGCCGCAAAGGCTTCCCGCATCCCCCGCTCGCCCAGGATTGGAGATGAAGCTGTAAAATTTGCTGACAGTTTGGCTTGTCAGCACAGCCCTCGAGCCATCCCAGTGTGATATACACCGCCACGGCGGGGGAGAGCGGCCGGCACACGCCGAGAGAGGAAGCAGAGAAAGAGCCAGAGACGGCGAGCCAGCACGCAGGAAGAGAAGGGAACATTTGGATAAGCAGCTGTAAATCCTACAAGTGCCTTGAAAACACAATGCAGTCATTGCAATTATTTATTTCCTGCCTGGCTCCCTCCCTCCACGAGAAGCACGAAGGCTGGGGAGCTCCGGTCCGCGGCGCTGACTTATGCTTGGCACGGAAGAACCAGGGAAAGGGAATAAAAAGAGGAATTAAAATGTTCCCTGAGAACGTGGCTTTTTCATTCCGTTTGATAGATTTTCCTCGATCTATTTACTCCTGGCCTTCGCTGCCTCCGCGGTAGCCGCAGCCAAACCACGGTGCATTTGGGTAAATTAAGAGCTGAGCGTTCCTCGGGAGCTTTGCCTTCCCCGCCTGAGGACTGCGGTCGGAGAGCTCTCTCAGCGTGAAAGCAAACCAAAAAACAACCCCAGGCACAACTCACGCTGGCAGCAACTTAGGGCAAGGCACTGAAGTCAATCAGGCAGCTCTCACGCGTCCCTTCCCACGCGACCATAAATTCAGAGGTGGGCAGGAGGGCTGCCCCATCCCCAGCACACAAGGGTTGGGTGCTATATGCCTTGGGTGCTATATGCCTCCCATGCCAGGCTTGCTGAGCATCGTCTCGATGCAGATTATTAATTGAGCAGAGAGATGGGGCAATGCGTGGTGTGTTTTGGGCTCCCCACAGGTCTTTGGTTTGGAGGAGTGAGCAATACATCCTCCTGCAAACAAGTCCCTTTCCCCATGTAGGAGCTGTACATCTGCACTGGACGCAGATGCCCAGAAAACCCAATGGCTCTGAGGGCACTCCTGGAGCCCAAGTATCCTCATGCCACCACTGCCATAGAAATGCACACTGCAGGGCAGGTGTTGTCCTGGTTGTCCCATCACCAGGGAGGTGAGGTGGCCTCGTGCCAAGCGTAGGCATCGCCCTTTATGGGAAAGCAAGTCCTCCATTCAAATTAACTGGGGGAGAGCTAAGCACAGCCTAGTTAAGTTCAGCCCTGGGGGATTCCAGTCTAGTGGACTATTACTGCTGTCTCACTTCATTATAATGAATAATAAAGAGATACTTACACACGGTTTCTGTAAATTATTCATTGCGTGCACTGAAAAATCAGGGCAGTAATATGTAAAACAGACAACTTGCATGTCTGCGCTCATATAAATATCCAGACTAAAGCCCTCCGAGGTACTCCCGGGTCCCCTCATTAGGGGTGAAGTACAAGGAGCAGGGTTTGAAGTGACAGGAAGATGCGCTTGTGCCGTCTCTGGGAATGTTCAAACACCACTCACAGGCTCCAGCTCACTTGAACTGGGGCTGTTTGGGGTGGGCACACGACCCCCGGCAGCCCAGGCTGCTCGTTTTGCATCTCCTGCCCGCATCTGGGGCTTGAAGCCAAACCTCCACCAGTCCCATAACACAGATGTGCTCCTGTGGGCCGGAACGAGGACAGCATCACCCTTCCTTTTACCCACAGGAAAGGATCTCCATCAAAAAGACTCCGAGTGAACAGGATTGGGAAGCCGTTGTGCTTCAGTAACGCGGAGAGCCGACCCACGGAGCCTCCCTGCTTTGGGTGACAGCAAACACCAACACACATCCCAACGCACAGAGCGCCCTGCCAACTTCTTCATCAGGCTCAGAAAGCGATATCCATTAGCAGCTAAGCTGCCAGCACTCCCTCGTCTCTGAGCCGCCTTTGCTACCTATTTCCAATTGACCAGGATTATGATAATGTCTCCAGTAAGCAAACAGGTAAAGAGACTTCTTCAAAGTGTTTAGATAAAGCAGACAAGCTCTGACAAAGCTGGATAATAAAACGGGCCAGGAGGTTTTCCCTTGAAGGGATCTAATTAAGAACAAAGACAAACCCACATTAACAGTCTCCTGGAGGCACCATATCCATCTCCAGAAGAATCGCTCTGTTACGAGTCCAGAAGGGACAAAAGAAAATAAAGCATGTGTCAGGCAGGAGGGAAATAACCCCTTCCTGTCTCCATGGCTCACCTGGAGACAGCGAGGCAGGGGAACAGCTTTGAATGGAGATGCAGGCATCAGCTCAAACCCGCAGCCTCATCCTGGCTCCCTTCTGCAGCACTTCTTCATGCAACACAACCTATTCCATCCTCTCCATGTCCACCCCGCTCAAACCATCAACTCCCTCGAGCAGAGATCCCTCACTACCTGTAGCACCTCACCATGCTTGCTCTCCACCAGCCCATTTTGCTGGGGTTTGAGGGCAGGACCTGGATGCCGTGCATTGCCTGAGCTCCATCCCACCCTGCACCCCACTGACAGACACAGCCTCAAGAAAGCAACATCTCCCCAGCCCCACATTCATCCCTTTGCTCTGCAGGGGGATGGCAGCGGCTGTACCAGTGCCAACACCCCATGAGAGTCGAGGGCAATGAACCCAAGCGTGGCAGAGCGGGAAGATGCATGAGGGAGGGACCTGGGGGCACCGATGCTCTGCTTCTTCCCCTCTAATTGCACCCATTCCTCATCTGTAAATGCTAATTTTGAAGTTTCTCCGAGGAATTATTTCACTTAGTGTCAACAATACGAATAATTCCTCCGACATGGCCTTTGTGTTTGGCAGCACTGTGTGACCATCTTCCTCCTCTCGCCCCTATTAGCGGGGACCCCCGCGTTGCTCCCATGGCAGGCGCCTGCCCAGCCTCATTAATGACACTGACAGCACTTTCCCTATGCATGGGATGCAAAATAACACCTGCTGCCTTCCTTCCCAGCCTTCTCCTGTGCACATCTCAGCCCTTCCCTGCAGTGGCAGCGAGGCAAAGGCTGGCATCTGCAAGCTGGGGCTGCCCCACGGTGAGGGAAATAACACACCAGGGGCAGTACGAGTCTTTCCAAGGGATAAATGACATATGAAGAGTTAGGGGAGTAAAGCAAGGCTTCCAAACAGGGATCTGCGGGTGCAAAATAACCCAAAGGATGGATATCTCCAGAATGCTGGGGCAGCACAGTCTTTTTGCAGCTACAAAGCAGGGCTAAGGGAGAGCAGGAGCCTCAGGGGAGATGCTCGTCTGCGCATCGACCCGCAACCCTCTCTCTTCCTCATGCAAACAAACAAATCCATTCTTTTAAATACTTTTACAGCCCTTCAACCCCAAACCATTTTTCACTCCTGTAGGCTACACATCTCTTCCAAATGACAAATGGAGATGCCAAAATCGGTCGCAAAACGTGTCGGCTGACCCAGTTTTCTGAAGCTAAAATATTTGACCCAGATCAGGAGTGAGGGAGAAGCAGCTTGGAGCCATGATGGAGCAGAGGAACCTGACATGAGGACATAGCCACAGCCACGGGCTGAGTGTGCTCCATCTTCCCAGCAGGGTACGGGTGGCTGTGGCACCTGCTGCAGGGACAAGGGATGCCCATACAGTCAGGATACCCCAAATGCAGATGGGTCAGTGAGGATGCTGAAGGGGCACAGCCCCCGCTGGGCTGTTGCACCCCCTCAATAGTGACAGCATGATATTTCAGCATGGGAAGTTTCCAGCCAAAAGCACCCGTCCAAAGGGCAGAGCAAGCACCCAGTACGAGAAGCCATCGTTAATTATGTTTGCAGGGGATTCCTGCTGGGATTTTTCCCTCTCTTCCAGTACCTGCTCCAGTGACAGAGCTAGCAGGCTCTGAACGTGGCTCTGAATGCCTTTTATTCGGGGCGACTGGAGCAAAGGCAGAAGAGATTTATTTGTAATCATTGGAAATAAACACAGCTCTTCAGAAGTAAACACAAAAGAACAGAACCTGGCGGAGCTCCCGCTTCGTTAAATATGCAAATTAGAAACAGGCCAGCAAAGCACGCGGCTCCTCTAATCCTCTCCCAACAACGTAAAGCATCACATTAGCCGTGGTACCAGGGCATCTGCAGTGCGTGCTGGTGGGGATGGGACAGCAGCTCCCCAGGGCAGGGCTGAGCATCAGCACCGTCAGCTCTGAGATTTATTCTGCAGGAGGACGACGGGAGGCACTTTGTCTTCATCCCGTTCTGCTGGGATTTCATCTGGGCCATCAGCTGTTTTCCCTCTCCCTCCTGTCCTACTGGGGCTGTGCGACTCTACCTTTCCTGATCGGACCCAAGCTCCTGTTTTAGGTTCACCCCAACCCTTCCGGACGCAGGAACCTCCAACTCACATCTCTTCTTCTGCCAAGGACACAGCAACAGCAATTTCCATAGCAATGCCAGCGCAGCCTCAGCCGCATCCCCACGGCCCGACTCGACTTACATTTGTTCTGCTCCTTTTCCCACCACCTCCCTTTCCGCCACCAGCTCTCCATTTCTGCACATTTAATTAATTGCCAGGCCCATTGCTACCGCACCGCCGGGGTTCCCCAGGCGATCTCAGCACAGTTCCAACACACCACAGACCACCAGCAAACCAGGAATCCCCTCCCACCCCGGTGCCAGGAGGGCTTCTCCCCTCCGCTTCCCCCACAGCACTGCTCCCTCTGCCCCATCGCCAGAACAGAAGCCGGTCCCCATGAAAAATCAAAGCCCAAATTGATACATTAGAGGTTGCTAAATATAAAATATCCATCTGCGAAGATAATAAGCCTGTGAGGGCCGGGGCTGTCTTGTTACTCCATTTCAGAGAGTTTAATGGTGTTTTGGTCCATGACTGCAGCTCCCAGACATTAGAATAATAACAAGATGATGAAGAAGGCGGGCGCTGGCTTTGCGAAGCATCACAACTCCAGACTTAACCCTCGCCGTGCAGCCCCGAGGGGTGAAGCTGCACAGAGCAGCACTGATGCACTGCAGCACACGCACAGCCCCCAGTCTCTGTGCAGCCCCTGTGACCGCCACCACCCCCAGATCCTTTGGCCCAAGCTCACTGCCAACCCTGACCAGAGCCCCTTCCTCCAGGGACTCACTGTGTTCTCATTCTGCTCCCAGCAGACCAGCTGGTCAGCCACCAGCAGCTGATCAGGAGGTTCTACCAGGTCCTTCCACACGCACATCTGTGTGCGGACATCTTCACCCCCCACCAAAAAAGTAGACGGGGTGTTGAAATGAGATTTTTGCCTCCTGCAGTGGCGTCTGGCCCCGAGCTATTTGCTGAGATGCTCTCTGCCTTGACTCAATTCTTCCTTGTGAGAGATATGAAAATAACAAGCACCCAACTCTCTCTTCCGCACATCCACCTGTTCCTGCTGTTATCTCTGCCAACCTATGCCTATAGATTACATTTCTCCATATGTCTGTACACAGCTATGGGAAACCACCCACTGCCTCAGGCACCGTGCTCCCATTGCAAGACAACACAAGCATCATTACTGAGCAAATATGCCCCCTGACACCTTCCCAGGGCTACAGAGAAGATGTTATCCTCGCGCCCATTGCAGCAGAGAAGATCAGAAAGCATCAGCCTTAGCCTCCGGTGGCCAACAGCCATTATTAGCTTAATAGAAATCTTCATAAGAAAATATGAGGCTGCAGCAAAAGAAATAGAGCGGGAGGCCTTTTGATAGAGCAAATCAATGGGGATGTTTATAGAGCAGATGGCACTTAAATGCTAACATCGGAATAAGTCAATGTGTGCATCCACACCTGATCTCCTGAATGGAGATGAAAATGAAGGCGCTGAGCTGGGCATTCAGTCCCAGGAAAACGCCTCTGGAGAGAGCCTGGCTGGGCTGAGCATCCTCCCAGCTCCTCTCCAAACAGCTTTTCCAGCCCACCAAAGCATCACCGCCTCCCCTGGGTAACATCACCTGCAGCATCCCAGCAACCTGCAGGGGTGGGGGTGGCTTCTCACCTAATTCTCTCACCCCGCACTGATGCTCCGTGGTCCAGGAGGGGAGAAAAAACACCAAGAGAGACCACTGACAGCCCCAAAGGATGTGGTCCCACTGCCCCTGCTCTCACAGCACACCGGGGAGATGGGCACCTCAATCAGCACCTGTGTAAGAAATTCAATCAGTGCTAATCTAACACAATGCAGCACCTGCTCCCCAGCTGATTTCTAGTGTTCTTCAATCAAAAGGAGGAGAAGAAAAGCGGAGTTTATTGCTCACGGTGTTAGCAGACCTGAACAGCCAAGAACCCAGAGCCCTCTACTTGTGTGGTGTGGGTTTTGGATGGGTTGATTTTTTTCGCTATTCCTTTTTTTTCTCCCCCTTTCTATTTTTTTCTACCACCTTCACAGGCAGAAATAACTGTCTCACTGTCACAGTTGGTCATGCAGCTAAGTAGTGGTAATTAACATGTGGCAATGCTGGGCTCCAACCGCTATGACTCAGCCATCCTGATGGGGATGGTGACAGTCTCCACCACAGCCACTTTCAACCTGGGACAATGCAGGCACAAGCTCTGGTGACTCCAGCAGTGTCCCGTGGATACAGAAGAAGAAAGAATGTTGATTAAACCTGATTAAAGCACTGGCCAGGGCACACCTGGGATACAATGATCTTCTGTATAGCCTGAGCAAACTGATCTTACAGATGTCCCTGGATGGCAAAAAGGGAAAATTGGACCAGGACAGCATGAGCGCTGCCTTGTAGCAGATGCAGCTGACGTGTGGTTTGCCTCTGTGCATCACCAACAGAGGAGGCTGAGGCTGGCAACCAATGAAAACACTGTGCAAGCACCCACGCAAAGCAAAAGCCCATACTGGTGGGATGCACAACCACCAGTGTGTGCAACTGAGCTGACATCAGCTCTGAGGGATCCACGCTGGACCTGGAGAGTCCATGGGATCCATCACTGTGGGGCAGGGAGGTAACAGCATGGAGGTTTGGCAAAGGGGCACACGGATGTCCCCCGGGGAAGTGGTGGCACGGCATGCAAGTCACTTTGGATGGACATCTGGCCAGGTGTGCTCTATGCTTCCGTCAGTCTGTCCATCCACATCACTCCCCCCCCCCTCCAGACCCCTCCCCAGCCCTTCTCTTGACTCGCCATTAATTACCAGGAAAAATATATTTGTCATGAGACACCCGCTCCTATCTCTGCAGCTCTTAAGGGTAATGGAGAGGTTTCAGTCTTTGGAGGATAAGTCTCAGGCTCTTGGCTGCCTGCCCGGGAGGATTATTTTACATCAGGTTGAGTTCTGTAGTAATTATCTTCAAAACAGCTGGACTGCTGGATAAACTCGCTGTATCTTAATACACAATACAAGAGCAAATACGGAGAATTAAACTGCAATTTCAGACGGGCCTGACAAATAGGTGGAAAAACCACTTGGCGGTGCTTTGGAGGCTGAGGCTCAGGACTCCTCAAAGGTTGGGCGTGGGGAGGCATTTTTAGGTTTGAAATCAATTCAGAGTTCCCCAGAACCGGAGGGGAGGGGGAGGGAAGGGGGGGGGGGGAAGAAGAGATTCTAGATGAAGACGTTTCACCCCAAAGCTCCCGCTGGGTGGAAAAAGCAAAGCACCATTTTCCTGACCCTCATGGTTGAAAAATCAGACAGTATTTGATCATTGCCTGGCTGGGAAGCTCAGCGTCGTGCACAGCCTGGAGGTTTCGATAAGAGCTTCAACTCCTTGAGCATGGAGCTGCACCCCCAGCACTGCACAGCCTGGCCATGGCTTCACGCACATCACTTCACCCTGATGGACAGACGGATGGACCAACAGCCAACCACTGGCCCCAATGCTCCAAACACCGCTGGGCCTTGGGATAATGAAGGAAAAAATCAGCATCTCTCAGTGATGCAAGCACAAGGCTAATAGTGCCTAAAAGGAGGGAAGTTGTGCCGGTAGAGGTTGAGCCCATATTTCACAGCGAACGCCGCACAGCACTGCTGCCAAATGAGAGATCTGCAAATTACCCGGGTAAGCAATCAGCCCAGGAATATAATTGCCAATTTGCAGAAATTTCACCAACAATTAGGCAAAATAAAATAACCCACCAGAGGAAATTCTCTGCCCGCCGCTCCCGCGCCTCCCCTGACCTGTCTGCTCTGTGCTCAACTACTTCATCGCGGGCTCGGAAAGCAGGGCTGGCTGCTCCAAGCACCAGGTAACGAGCAGCCAGAGCACATCACACCTGTATAGAGATATTCATTTGTCTGTGTGTGCGTATGTGGAAGCACTACGAACGTCTCAACTCTCTGGAACAGCAGATTTCTTCTCTCTTGAGTTTGTCAGCAGATGAGAACACAAAGAGAACAATAATCGGGACGTGCTTTAAAGAAACGCAGCTGATGACCATGATGCTAACACGTGGGGCTCAAATAAACCAGCAGTGTCAGGGCAACGTGCTTGGTATTTCCACTGTGCTGAAACACGTGGGTGATGGACTGACCTCAAAGGTGTCTTTCTTTGCATCCCTTATGAGCATAGGGTTGCAACAGGCAATGCAGACGTGCAGCAGAAGCCCAGGTCACGCAATCATAGAATGGTTTGAGTTGGAAGGGATCTTTGAAGGCCGTCTGGTCCAGCTCCCCTGCAATGAACAGGGACGCCCACAGCTCCATCGGGTTGCTCAGTAGTTCCTCCAAACCATGCCAAGAGCTGATCTCTTTCAGGCCCACGCTGCCATACCTCTGGCTGGCCAAAAGCAGCACAGCCAAACACAAGGAACACAAAGGTCACATCTGAGGATGACTGGAAGAACTTCAAGGTCTCCTGCCCCATCCCCCAGCTCGTTCACTCCTTCCTTGTACCAGGAGCCCAAAGCACACATCCTTCAGATGGAGAAGACCCCATGGACCCAATGGATGAAGTCATCCCAGGTGCAAGAGGAAGGCCCTGCTCAAGGAGCCATCAGCTTGACAGCTGGCAGGAGGCCTCTCCATCAGCACCCTACAGCAGGGCGTCTGCACAGCCCAATGACTTCGTGCAATTAGGGGGGGTTTATTTGTTTGAGTTGTACATGAATATACCAAATTACATTATCAGATCATAGTCCTGCTTCTGATTTATTCCTTCTTTGTTCTTCAAGTCTTCGTACATCTAAGCAATTAACCTCTCAAAGAGCTGGAGAACACATAATTATCCTCATTTGTCTAAACGTCACCAAGATGGCTGCCTTTCAATTAACCTTCTGGGAATGGAGGAAAGTTGGAGTGATACAGTGATCATTTCCAACTTCGGTGTAAGCTTTTTTTTCCCCCTTAAAGTAATTTAATTGAAATATTCAGATGATAAAATACAGCCAGATAACTGTTACTGCAGGTAACGGGATCAAGAGGGGGCTTGCAATAGAAAAAGAAGTCAAACGAGGTACAGTAATATTATATCAATACGTGGCGCTTCCATTTAAGAATATCCAAGCACCTTGTGCGTGTTAATGAACAGAACCATTCTCCTTCTCCTGCTGGGCCGTGGTAAGGACTTCTCTACCAGTGGGGAAACTGAGGCAGGAGGCATCACTAGCCTGTGGGACGTGGCTGTCAGCGCCCCAGGGCTGGCTTCATGCCGAGGGCATCGTTCCTGTGCTTCTTAACAAAGTTAGAGCTGGGGACACGGTCGTGGCCAGGCGGCTTGTGCCTTTGTTCACTCCAATAATAGCCCGGTTTTGCTGAGATAGCGTCTGACACGCCGGGAGAGGCATTAATTCCCACCCATTGCCTCGCTGATAAATATGCATCGCCTCCACCAGAGAGTGCCAGGTCAAACTCTGCACCCGTATTAAGAAAGACACCAGTGTTGTCTGTCGCATGCGAATAATATTTATACAGACCCACACACCCGCACAAACAGACACGGAAAATAAACAACCCAGCTCCGAAGTTCATCACATCTCCTCCCTGACAAGCGTGCCTTCTCAATTCAGCGCTGCTCCCAGCGTGAAATCGAGCCCGCCAAATAGCAATTCCAGCTCAGGTCCGTGCCTTCCGACTGCCTCCCCACCAACCCAACCCAACCCCCGAGGCCATGCTTGGGTTCACACGGTGCCAGAAAGCAAGCGGTCCCCCCCCGGAGGGACTCCATAAAACCACTGCTCTCCAGGTGCATTTATTCGGAGAGATGAAGCAGGGATAACACAATAGCCACTGAGTTTATTCTCAGCACAGGCTGACGGCGACATAATTAAAATGCAAGCTGGAGTCAAGGTACCTATCAATAAATCTTTGCTTTTGGCTCTTAGGCTTGACAGGAAGCCTATACCTGGCGAGGGGAGTTCAGACAGAGGGGGAGGCACGAATAAAGGCTCTGGTTTATGGACGGCCATTTTAATGTTTCGTTTGAGTAATGGGCCTTGCAAATTAGCACCCCGGCGGACTGAAATACATAATTTTCCAAGGACACGCAGGCTCTCGATCCGACAGGTGATGTGGGCAAGCAGTCCCCGAGGGGAGCTGCGATCTCAGCGCTTCTCGGTTGCAGTCATATTTTATCCTGGGCGGGATGACTAAGGAGACGACAGCACACAGCTCGGGGGGAGGGGACCCAGAGGCTGGGGGAGGAAATGGAGCAGAAAACGGCCCCGTGCCAGTGTGGGGCTGATGGGCAACAGCAGCGGGGAGCAGCCAGGCAAAGGGAAGCGGTGCTCGGAGCAGGCAGGGAGGGATGACGTGGAGCAGCACAGTATACAGCACAAAGCTCATCCCAGAGCCTGTCTGCAAATTGCTTTGAGCCTCGAAGGAGCCGGACGCTGGTAATTCTCCCCCTTGATGTCCCCACAGCCTCCTGCAAAGGGCACGGTGTGACATCTCTGTGGTGCACAGCCCTGCTCCTCCTTTCTGCCTAAATAATGAAGATGTGGAGGCAAGCACAGGCCCCGCAAAGCTGAACTGTGGTAGGACCGTGGTGTGACACCCTGCTGGACCCCCAGGAAACTTGCTGAGGTTTCCCTGTCCCATGGCACTTTGTATGGATTTCACCATAAGGACTCACAGATGGGTGGGCACACTCAGACCCTGGAGCTGCGTCTGCATCCTCACTGCTGCCTTTGGGATCACACAACACAGAGCCCCTACGTAGCACCGTGCCCCATGGCAGGATTGGCAAAGCTCTGGTAGCCCTCACCCTGCCCACAGCATCCCCTTCACTGCCCTCAACCAGGATGGGAACATACTTCTCTTGCACCGCAGCAGATGACAAGTGACAGGGGCTGGGGAGAAGCCAGCTGCCTCTTGGTGACAGCTTCCATCTCCTGCATCCTGCCCTGGGAGTGACGCTGCCTTGCCAGCCACCAGCATGTGCTTCCCCAGCTGATGAGTGGTGCTGGGGTGCTACTGGGGAAGGACAATTTCAGAGGTACTACACCTGCACTTCCACCTACATCAAGACACTATTTCTCACACTGTTTCTTCCTGACCCACAGCTCACCAAGGAGAAAGCAATGACTTTCTCAGGAGGCACTGGGCTCAGCTCTCTGCGATCGTAGCCATCTAGGGGCATTAAATTTCATTTATAGCTACCCGAAAGCTGAAAAGAGTGGCCAAAGCCACTCTGGACAGTTAATCTGCCATCCTGTCACCTCTCCAAGGTTGTTCTGGGAAATTCCTGTAGCCTTTTCTACCCATAATGACAAAAAAGTGGGGCTGGCGACACTATTTTTGCCACTCCGGCGCACACAAGCAGGTAGAGGGAAGGAAGACGGAGGAATGGGCAAACACACACAGAAATCATTTTCTCCTGGCAAAGCCGCCGACTCAAGGAGAAACATAAAACCCTCGACGAAGGGCTTGCCTGGTTTATTATAACATCGGCTTTAATTTATGCGCCTGCCTTTTATGATTGTTCTCTATCACTGTTCCTGGGGCTTATTTATAGAGGGCCATTAGCACGGAGAGCAAGCCCTGATGAGTGAGCATTTGCAGCGTCTGCCAGGGGAGCAGGGATGTAAACCGGGAGGAGGAGGCAGAGAGCTCCCACACGGGGCTGCAGCGAGTCATCTCCCCAAAAGCCAAGAAGGATAATTTGATCTCGGAGTGAGATACAACTTCATCTCACGTGGCTGCAGCCTCCTTCACGGGCACTTTGCTAAATCCCCGAGTCCCTGGCTCGATGGATCTGCTCGTCCGCATGCAGGGGAGGGATGCAGGGAGGAGAGCTGCTGGGAGCAGGAACGCTCGTGGAGCTGATGGCAGGGATGGCAGTGCGAGGCTGCGTCAATTAGACAAAGAGAAATGAAGCTGAGAATGTTGGCATCATCCCTAGGGATGAGGCTCCGCTGCCAGCACCGCGGGGACCCACCGGGTGGAGGCACCCACTGCCAAACAACACCAAAAGGGAGCAGGGAGGAAGGAAGGAGGATGGTGATCTTGGCTGTGCTGCTTGCCAGGAGCATTGCGGGGCTGAATCACCCTGCTGCACAGGGAGGAGGAGGAGGGGTGGGAGGATGGGGAGCAGGAGAATGAGAGCCATGGAGAATGTTCTCCCAGCCAGACCACGGAACACTGTGCTCTGCACCCACACCTTTCCCAGTGCCCAGTGGGGACCTCCAGGTCCTTAAGGAATGTGGCCCTTGAGCACAGGTAATTTTGAAGCATCCCCTCCTGCCTTCCAGCCCCAACCCCTTTCCATCTACCATCCACATTTCAGGGGCTGATTTCTCCATCTGTCACATCGCTGCGAGAATTCACCACTTCTCCACTGCCTGTTTCATAAGGAGGGAAGGCACAGAGCTGGGCTTCCATACAGCATCAGGATAACAGCTGGGTGGGACGCAGCAGAGCCCACCCCCTCAGAGCAGCATTACAAGACAAGGAAGGTGTCAGACCAGAATGGGTCCCTCTGAGCTGTGAACCCATCTTCGTGGCAAAATCCTTTCCCAAAACACAGCGATGCGCGCGGAAAACAGAGCGCTCAGTTCACAACCTGCTAAAGCAAGTAGGTGGGTATGTTGCCAGATAGAGATGATGTAAAACGAATTTGTACCATCAAAGCCTTCCCATACAGTTCACAGGTAATTTGCAACGAGAACAAAAGCTTTAAATTCATCTCCTAAATTATTCACTACAAATCGTCCTCTCGGCTCCCGTGCCGGTGTCCTTCAAGCTGTTCGAGGCGGTGGTTCCACCCCCTCCTCGCACGGGGAGGATGGAGGTGCTTTGGTTTATGGAGAGAATTGGGGGGAGCAGGCAGCTGCCTGAGGACAAGAGAAACTTCAAGCTCCAGCCGTCCCATCAAGGGGCTTTTTCAGCTCTTTTTCGTATCGTTTTTTGGGGTTTTTTTCCTTTTCCCTTTTTATTTCACCAAACAAACTCCCACTGCAGGCAGTGTAGATGACGTTAAATTATTTTGGAATATGCTGAGAATGCCCTGCCAGGCCAAGCAAAGCCTCATAAATCATTCTGCTTCCCCCACCCTCTTCCCATTCCTGAGCTCTCTTTCAAGCCAGAGAATGCAGCTCCTGCTGGGGCACGTACAGGGTCTGAGCATCTAGGATAAGAGGGTGTAAGTGCAGCAGAACCATGAGATCACCGGGTTTAGGCTGCAGAAAGCAACTCTGCACCACACATAAAGGCTATGAGTGCTGCTGCAACCAGCTGTTGGGATGCTCAACTGATGCTCCAATGGAGCAGGGCACCTGCTCTCCTCTCTCTCGTTACCCTTCAGGGTAACCTCCTCTCGTTACCCTTCAGGGCAGAGGGAGGTGATGTGGAGAGCTGCGCCCAGGACAGAAAGTGTGCACATCTGGCACTCCTGGCACAGCCAGAGGGCTCCGTGGCCCCTTCTCTGCTGCTAAAATCCCATTAAAAACACCAAATTGAGAGCCCGTATTCAAAGACAGCACCCAACGGTCAGGGCTGCAGCATTTTGGCTCAGGACCCAGAGCTCGACAGAGGCAAAGTCATTTTCTAATACCTTAAGTGACATTTACTGAGTCCCTCATGCTCTGCTGTGACACCAACAATGTCATAATAGGGCCATGAGAGCTGCACATCTCTGTTGTGGCCTGGTACCCATCACTCAGGCATGATGGATAGATTGCAGACTTGGGAAGCGCTGACAAGAAGGATCAGCAAGCAGCTCCATTTGTGGCTCTGGGCAAAGAGGAAACCCGTTCCTCCCCGGCTCACAGCCAGCCAGAGAGGGCAAACTGCTGCATTTCAATGCACAATTGGGCCCAGATACCTGGAGCAGTGGGCTGGGGACAGAGCCTGGAGGTGGCCCTCAGCTCACCACGTCCCACCATCTCATGCATAAACACAAATGGAGTTCTGTGTGTTCTGTGGGTTGTTTTTTTTTCTTTTTTCGATCAGTGATCTTCCTCCTCCCCAGGAAAACAGTAAAATGCATTAAAAAAAAACACAATAAAAGCCTCGCCAGGCACCCTTACCTCTCCAGAGCCTGAGCTTTACGACACTGTAGCTATTTATTGCTTGCTGTGTTTTGCAAATACCAAATGTGACGCTCATCCTGAGCAGCCTCATTGAAGGCCCCTTGCTTATTCTGTAGACAGAGCTGCTATTTTAGACAAGCCAGACATGAAGCAAAAACAAAACCTAAAGCGGACGGAGGGGAAAAGCCCTCGCAGCTCTGCCACAGCAGCAGAGATCCATCACGAGGCTTTGAATTCATCCTTGCAAAGGAAGGTGGGGAAGCCAAGCAAGGATCTGCATGGGGCTGGGTGGCCAGCCAGGTTCCCTCTGCCACTCGTCCCCACGTCCTGCACAGCATCACAGAGCTTTGGGGATGCCCAGCTGCAATTCCATGCTCTCCTCTGGGACACCCATCACTACCAAACTCCCCTGCAGCCACACCAGCAAGGCCCAACGTACCAAATATCTCATCCCCAGCATCCCGCAAGGGCTGAGGAACACGCGGACGCGCTCCATAAACCCACCATTAGAGATCCCCTGATGGAGATGGATGATAATTTGCGAATGATTAAAACACAATTAACGGCGGTAGGGAGGTACTCGAGGCTCTGCAAAGGAGCCGTGCAAATGAGGAGTTATCAGGACCTTCGGTGTCCTAAGCACCTGTCAATTCTTGGTTGAAACAAGTGCATTAGCCTCGTCCAATATCCGTCTAACCTTTACACTCTCCCTTGCTCTGTTTCCCTGGCAACCATTTAAAAGTGCTGGAAAAAGGCACAGCTGCTTTCAGGAAGAAAAAAAAAAAAAAAGGGAAAACAGAAAAAAAATGGAAGAAAAAAAAGGAGGGAGGAAAAAAAAAAAAGGAAGGAAAGAATCATAAAAAAAAGGCACTGTGTTCTTTTATGGCATGCGGTTGCTTGTTGGCTCTTTTTTCTGCTCTCTTTCTGCTTCTTCTATAGGTGCCTCTGTTTCCCCCACCGACAGCTCAGGACTGCAGAGATGGAGGGGATGCCATTGGGAGGGGGATGCAGTGCCTAAATGCCCCCCAACCCCCCCACCATCACATACAAACCCACACAGCTCTCCGGAGCGCGACAAGCTGCAAACTCCGTAATTCGCAGAGCTCCCTGTCACACTCTGAGCAAAACAGCAGTTAACAAAGGTCAAAACTTGAGGCTGTCACTAAGCACTCCACCGCCACCTGCTAAAGAGGGTTGTTTTCCCCCTTTTGCCTTTCCTTCCCGTTCTCTCCCTGTCTGGGTGTTATCCACGCTGATGAGAGTGGCATTTGTCCTCTGGGACAGCAAAGGGTAGCGGGGAAATGGCAAGGAGAGGATTGGCCACCCAGCACAGTGCCAAGGAGATGGCCCTGATTCCTGCCACCGCTCTGCTCTGCCATCTCTGCTACCAAATGCCAGCAAAGGGCTGGAAATGGATCTCTTTTCCCAATGCCCAGAGTAACCCATGATAGATAAGGGAATGGGAGGGAGAGGAGAGGTGGGTTCTAAGGGCTTCCACTGCAGGAGCCATTGGGAAGGATGGAGCTGGAGGGAAAGCAGCAGGGATGGGCTGGGCAGAAGGTGCTGCTTCAAAGCTGTTTGGCCATGGAAAGCTTGGGGATTGTCAGTAAGAGGGTAGATGTGGCACTGGGGGACGTGGTTTAGTGGGCACAGTGGTGATGGGTTGGTGGTTGGACTTGGTGATCTTAGTGACCCCACTCACAGGCATCCATTCACCTCCTTCACACAGGTTTCACTTTCAGCTCTCTGATGACCACAGACTAATTAATCCTCCCACTCCCCTCGTGAGATGGTTACAGAATAGAATTACAGAATATCCCAAGCTGGGAGAGACCCATCAGGATGGCTGAGCTCAACTCTTGGCTCCAAGACACCAAACCATGGCACCGTACCACACTCACTGGGAGCAAATGGGCACCAAGGGCTCCAAAAAGAGGGTAAATGCACCCAAAGCAGGGGGGCTGGGCTATGAGGGGTGGGGGCAGCACCCACGGGGAGCAGAGGCAGGGTGTGATGGGTGCTGTTAATTAATTGCACTGTTTGAAGCGTGCCACTGCCACTTCACATTCAGCTCCTTAACCAGAGGGCGGCGGGGGGGAGAGGGGGGGGGGATAAACAACCCATTAAACAACATGCATCAACAAAACAGAAGAAAAGCCACGAACAAAAACATAAACAAAGGGGAAAAAAACACCCTAATCTAATGTTCCACAAACACTGGGCACCCAAACAGCCTATCTTTGTCGGGAACCTCAGTTCCAAGAACCACTTACAGGCTTTCATCAACACATTATAATATTAATCAAGACTCATAATGCAGAGTGATTTGCATGCCAACAAATATATTTACACTGTAAATTGTTTGTTGAGAAGCCTCAGAGAAATATGCAATTCACTGCTATTGAACTTGGGTAGCAGGGAAAAAAAATACAAGTACAAACTCCCTGTAGAGTTTGTTCCTTCTGGTTTTGGCAACGCAACTCATTAGCATGCATTCTGATTTCCACGCAGGCCTTTGCTCGGAGCTATTTAGCTGGATCACAGCAGTCAGGGATGGAAAGGATTATGAAGGGTCTGAGAGCTGAATCCAGGACACCGGCTTCTCAGCAGAGGGGATGGTGCTTATGCTGAAGTGCTCCAGCACTCTCCTAAGAGCCAAAGCACGGAGCTTTCCTGTGTCTGGATCCTCTCCATGGGACCAAGTGCTGTTCCCCAGCCCTGGGGCCATGGGGCTGCTGACCCCCAAAGCCCTGCTCCCACTGAGGGCAGGATGGATGGATGCAATGCTGGGCAATGGGAAAGCTCCCAAACACTGCAGCCCCTTCAGCCTCAAACCCCAAAGCCCAGTATCACATACCAACCAGCCCTCACAGCCTGTTCACCCACAGACAAGAGGAGCGTTTATTCTTTCTGTTATTACAGATAGGCTTTCACAATGCAGTCGGTGTCTGCAGCCACTGGGGGACAGGACAAGACAGAAAGCAGCAGAAGAGATGCATCTTTTGCACGGTTTGCACAATCATGCTGCACTGCTCATCCCAAGCAGCCTTCTGCTCCATCCTTAAGGCTGCTTTCACCCTGACTTTCCCCACCAAGGTGTGCTACCATCGTGCCCGGCTGGGGCTGTGGGGCTGGGAGGGATGATGAGCCACGGTGTTAGAGGAGAATTAAAATGAGTATTTTGCTGTGCCTCTCTAAGCTGCTGAAGAGCCGATTAGCAGGAGACATTGATCTCCTGGTTCAGAGATCTTCTAAAGAGTGAGGTGAAAAAATAATGGGAGGGAGGAAGGGGAAAGCTAATTAACGCTTGCAGGGTTGCAAGCTCTCCGCGAGGAGCTGGTATTAATAGATGTGATAGAAGGTGCCCCGGCCAGCAGAGCAGGAGGTGTTTGCTCACCCAGAGGGTGTCTGTGCTGCAAAGAGGGCTGTGCTCAGCCCGTGCCAAGCAGGGAGGTGCTGGGAGATGGCACGGAGGGATGGCAGACAGCAGCGAGGTGCTGCGGCTTCAGGTCACCGCTGTCCCCATCGTGCTGTGGGCTGCTCACACCCAGGTCCCTGCGGCTGTGGCTGCTGCCTTCGCTCAGCCTTTCTCAGTGTAAATACGAGCTGAAGCAGGAGGCTGGAAGAAGTGTTCCCACACCCCCCAGCTTGTTATCCTACCCCCCGGCCATGGGCTATTTTGGGAAGGCAGCGATGTAATGTTGGCTCATCCACACAGCGCTCTCTGCACAAACCCACCATGTGGCCATGATTTCATCCCTGTAAAGAACAGGGAAATGATCCGAAAGCACAGAAAGCATTTCTGTAGAGCAGGGAAAATCACCGGAATAAACTTTCAGGGTCCATCAGGTAGTTTGATCTGTTTGTATTTAATACTCCATTTCTCTACGCATGCAAAGTGCAAGCCCCTAATCCCTGCTCAGTAATTACCAACATTAGAAGACTAAAGCACGGTCTTAACCATTGGCTCTTGCTAATGCATACACAACCACTTCCCTAACCCTCTCCGTGCCACAACATTAAGGACGGGCAGATGCCTCCAAGCTCTCAGTTCACAACGACTGCCCTGCAAAAACACCAGGGAAGGAGGAAGAGGTTGGATGGGGGTGAAGGGGCATTTTATTTGATAAAATCATAAAGAGCAGCGCATCCTGCAGAGGAAGAATCTCCGAGACATAAATGTCAGGTTTATGAACAATTGAGCTGCACTATGCTTGTCCAAAATTGCTCTTTAAGGTCAGTGCTGTAAGTGTTCCCATGGGCAAATGGACTGCGGGATGCGTGCTGAGTGCAGAATGGTGGTTTGCCTGTTGAGAGGCTCTCATGCAACCAGCACCCAGCGCTGAGTGAGGAGGGGCCCCCAGCTCCCTGCATCATCACCCCTGGCAAGGGTAAGGCTGCTGTGCCCTCTGCAGCACCTTGCAGCATGCAGGCTGAGCTCACAATGCTGTTTCTTACCCTGGGACCTCCGGTCACTTCTGCACCCCACAATGGGACGTGAGCATCGACCAGGTTTAACTCAGAGCAAGAGGGAGCTGCGAGCTGAACTTGTAAAGGTTACAGCAAGCAGCCTTGGTGGGAAGCAGGAGGGACGACTGCTAATGCAAGTTGCTTTACGCTCCTCAGGGTTGTTACGCTGGGGCTGTGATGTGCCATATGGTCTTGTCTTGACCCTTAAATCATCTTACGCCTTTCCAACAGCAGCACTCGCTGTTGCTGGCTTCCATTCCTTGTTATTCTTGGCACTGGGAGGCTGGGATTGCGAGGCAGCTCAGCCTCGTAATGAGATGCATCAGATGGAGACCATCTGGAAGGAGCATCCAACTTTAACCTTCAGGGCTACTTGGAAAAGGACCTTCACCAGTGAAAGCCTCCTTCCCGCGGACAGGCAGCCTGCTCATGGATGCTCCTTGTAACACACCGGGGTCGTGGGAGCCATCGACCTCCATAGAGCCCAGCACCAAGCCCTCTGTGCTCAATGCCTACAAGACGGGCTTCCATCTGCTGCCTGCCAAGCTCCGTGTCCTCGCCTGGTGCGAAGGCTGCGGAGCGGGGCCAGGAAAGAACCCGGGGGAGGTGGGCAGCAGGCAGCCAGGCGGGTCACGGCCGGAAGAAATTAATTAGGCAGAGCTTCTCGTCAGGAAAGGCAGGAGGGGAGTTGGGGCAGCATCCAGCTCGGATCAGGAAGCAGCAGGGAAGGAATGTGGCCGCCGGCGTTTTGGACCTTCATTTCCTTTCCCCTCACCTCTTGCTCCCAATTTCCATTTGCTAATAGCAACCCTTTGCATTTCCATATTACCGTTTATTTAAGGACTCTGCACATCTGACAGATACTGCTGACAAATCTTGCCGGGCCTCTCTGAGGGAGATAAACTTTGCTGTTAGTGGAAAACTCATTTTCCAGCCGTTTCGGAGGCTTCTGTGTTTGTTTTCATCCCAATTAGGAAAGAAAGCCATAAAAATGGAAATTCTTCACACAGCAAGTTTCTGAGACAAGAAACCCGTGCTCTGGGTGGATCAAAACACTTCACATCAAGGTGCTCCCAGCACCGACACCGCACAGAACCGTTTGTCTTTATGGATCTAAAACGGTGTTCCAAGCAGAGCAGCCCCCATCAGCGCCCTGATGCTTTCAGTTGTGCACTGATTTCCTCTGAAAAGGAAACTGTGGCACACGCAGAGGCAATGAAAACGCCTCCTGACTTCAGTGCAGGTGTGTGCTGCGCTGCTGAGCTTTTCCTGCTTTCCCCCCTTAGCATCAAAAGGAGATAACTGCAGGCTCCCTGCTGCCATCCCGAAGAGATGCTGACCCTGCAATGGTGGGGAGGTGGGAGGGGGACAGCAGGGATATCCCAAACCCGACTGTTTCCAGGGGTGCCAATGCAGCAGGGATTTGTGCTTTGAGCTACAGGACCCCAGTTTCATGGAGCAGAGCCCCAGAGCATCTCTAAGCACCCGCTCAAAGCATAGGAAAATCTGCTCCTTTAACCACGTGCTCAGGAGCTTTGCTCAATTGTGCTTTTTTGTTCTTTCCGGTTTTTTAATTAAAAAAGAAAGGCCCCGCTGTAAAAAGAGGCATTTGGAAGCAGCAATCTAGCTTGTATTCATGGGATGAGGCAAAGTTCATTTGAATGGAAATTGAGAATCCAAATCCTCGGAAAGGCTTTCAAAAGCCCACCTTAAACGGTTTTCTTTGTTCTCCGAGGGGTTAAACACCTCCTTGGAGCCGGGATATCTTTCCTGAAATAACTCTGCAGATCCCCACAAAGGCCACTCCTGGTGATGCTGCCGTGTTTGGGCGGCTTTGCAGGCACAGGAGCCGCAGGGAACCGTAGAATCATTAACGTTAGAAAAGACCACTAAGGTCAGCAAGTCCAAGCGCATCACAGCATCGGCCCACCCCACTTTGCAGGGCCCCAGCAGCGTGCAGATGGCCCACTGGATGCACGCACACCCCACTCCTTTTTCTCCACAACTTTTAGCCATCAGCCCCACTGATGGCACACCCCAAAGCAGCAGTCCCCTATGTTTGTTCCAGCACAGAAAAGGACCAGGATAGAGGAGAGTCTATGAGCTGTGCTCTCTGCCAGCATCTCCAGCCTATCAGAAAGCTTTGCTTGCAAAGAGATCTGCCACCAGCCTCCATACATCCCCCACATCCCAACCCCAGGCATTGCCTGAAATCATCTGAGATGCTCAGGCAAATTGTTTCCTATCAAACATCCCCCTGAGACACACCGAGAAATAAAGATTCCTTGCAAGAAAGGAAGAAAAAAAAAGAGCAGCAGAGAGAGGATCTGTGATGGAAGGAGCAACCAGCGAGGGCTTCAGGAGGAGCGCTGCCCATCCACCAATGATGAGCAGAGAGCACAGCTCTGCCCAGCCCAGGGTGGGATAGCAGACAAGAGGTGGGTGCTGTCATCATGACTTTGCTTCCACCCCTGGGGCTCTTGGTCATAATTTCATGCCCAGCCCGGACTGCAGGGTGTATAAATCTGTCACATGCCATCCCTGATGACAGCAGCTGGCTTCCTGGGGAAGGAAAAGCCTCTTCCCATACAGCAGGCCATTTCGTACATGTCCACTAAAGAAGATTTAAACCTCCCTGAGAAGTACCGAGCGCTGGTCAAGACTCTAAAAGAGGACACTGCATCTTCTGCCACGGCTGCACCGGGAAGGAGAAATTTTGGCCAGGAGGGCTGACACTGCTTGCTAAGGGAAGGGCAAATTTGAAGGATGTAGGGAGAAAAGCCACAGCTCTGCAGCACTCCTAACCCAGATCCTCCACAGCACAAAGTCACCTCTTAGAGTCACAGAATCGTTAAGGCTGGAGAAGACCACTAAGGCCATCAACTCCTACCATCAGCTCATCCCCACCATGTGCACTGAACTGATGTGAAAGGCTGATGCTCCCCGTGCCCCAAGCAGGTCAGGAATGGTTACAAAGCTCTCACCCCCAAGAAAGCTCCTGGAGCAGCACAAAGGGACATCACAACCTTTGCTGCTCCTGCCTCCCTTCCCGCTGTCAGTGCCTGCATCCCTGTGAGCTGAGCTCAGGCTGGAGCTGCCTTCGGATGCAGCACTGATAACTTCGAGCCACACAGGGAGCCGGCGAGCCACCCCACTGTGTTATTAATACATGAACTTTGCCACCGCCCTCCCACGCTGCCTGCTGATTTTTATACCGTATTGCATAATTAATCTGTCAACATTCTGTGACGAGGTATAAATATTAATAATACGATCACACACTCGGCTGTTCCTTTTAAAATTCAAACTCTGCAAAGATAAATCGTGCACTTAATCTCAGCGAGCTTTGAAGAGTGTATTAAAAAAGGGGAAGAGGAGAAAAAAAAAAAGGAGAGAGAGAGAAGATACATTTGATTCTGAAAAAGGATCGCTTGCTTTCACCTGGGTCTGTCCTCTCTTTATCTGTGCCTCTCCCTTCGCACTCCATGCCGATGCAATGGGAGCAGCACGTGCTGCTTTGCTGAACGGTGCAGTGAGCAGTGCTGGATGCTGAGATGCTGCTCATGGGCAGGATCTCCCTTGCTGATCACAACCCGGGCAGAACTGCAATGCTGAGTGGTGGGAAAGATGCCAAAAAGAGCTTTGAAAATCCCTTAAAGCGATGTGAGAAGGGCAGAACCAGAAGGGGTGAGGTAGAGCTGTGTATCTGCTTCTGGTGCTACCCCAAAGACCAAAGCTTCGTCAAGGCTGAGGTTAGCAGTGTGGGGAATGGGAGCAATAAATTCACACATCCCTTGAAAACACAACTCTGGAGGCCGTGGTTCAGCACTTCAGAAAGTGCAAGCCTTTAAAGCACGCCAGTTGTCCAAACTAGCAGGTTTCTAAGCACTTTGCTATGCACAGCCCTCAGAAGCAGGCATGTTAGGTCTCCTGCCTGAGGGAAGCCTGTGGTAAAGCTCATAGGCTCCGAGCAACCTGATGGAGCTGCAGATGTCCCTGTTCACTGTAGGGTGGTTGGACCAGATGACTTTTAGAGGTCATTTCCAACTCAAACAATTCTGTGATTCTATAACCAAGGTTTATGAGATGTCACAGCAGAACAGCCTTGATCAGTGCCTCCATTCCCAGCCACGGTCTGACCAGTGAGCCCTGCATCAGAGAGTTCCCCCTGGAGGAGCCACCTCGTGCATTCTGGGCTATAAGACCTCAGTAGCCCATGCCAGGTCCTCTGTTCCATCTTACCTTCCACTTATTATTCATCCTTGCTGAGAAGTTGCTACTTGCTGAGATTTTCCATTCCCTATGATAAAACAAGCTGCCTGAAATCCCTTGACAAGTTTTCCATCACCCTTCTGCCAGCTCCAGCCTTGGCTGTGCCACCAACTTCGGCCAGAGGTTCTGAGCTACCCAACTTCTCTGTGGAATATATAGAAGAGGCCTCCAGGGTGACCTACACAGCCACTCTGTGGGCTAATTGAATCACAGAATCGTTAAGGTTGTAAAACACCACTGTAGTCACCCAACCATCAACCCATCATAGGAGAGGCTCCTTCATAAGGGGGTTCCTTTCTTCTCCATTTATAGTCTGTAAGCACAGGAGCTTCACCTAGCCCTGCTTTGGATGCTAGAAGACAAGGAAAGGAAGGAGACCCCCTAGCCCCCATCAGCCTCTGCAGCACAAAGAAAGCAAACTGACAGCAAACGCTCCCATCAACGCTCCAGTCACTTTGTTTTACAGAGTGCTGAAATGAAAGGGATACTTTAGATTAAAAGATTTGTTTTAATGGCCTGATTAATTCATTCCAAACAGACAGAGAATGTTCTGAGGATCTCTGTTAGCTCTTAACCTTTCCAGCTTGGGTTGTTTTTTGGTGGGTTTTTTTCTTCGTATGTAAGCGAAGGATGTGTTTTAATTTAATATTCAGTGCCTGCTGTGCTCTCTCTGGGTTGGATCACATGGCTTTCCTTCCTCACATGGAGTGGGACCAAACGCTTCTTAAAATAAACGTGGAGGAGCTGGTAAACACGGAGGGCGAAAGCAGGAGGGCTCACCTGTCGGCCCATGCACGCCACGGGCAATTACCCCATTCACCCTGGTTCAGTTCACAAAATTAATTAGCACTGAACGCTGCTGGTCCCTATTATTTATGAGCTAATGAGCAGGAAAAGCTGCAGCTCCAAGGGTAAGTGCACTGGGACAAGTTTCCAGCCACCAGGAGGAGCGGATGCCACCCTGTGATGCCACCAAGGTGTTGGGGATGGGGACCTGCAGGGACAGCAGAGCCACCAGGAGGAGCTGAGAGGCTCCATGGGCAGCGTTTGCCCACTTCATGCCAGTGCTCTGAGAACATCTGGTCCTGCTGCCCCAGCTGTGCTCATCCCCCTGTGCCTTCTGCTCCTCCAAGGAAGGAGGCTGAGAAATGGAGTTGGCTCGTGGTGTGACAAGCACCGTGTCCAGGACTGGTCAGAAATGATAGAAATTCTGCTACCTGTTGACAAAGGCCATCTCTCTTGTGGCTGTCACTGTCATGTTTAAATTCAGGGAGGCCCCTCACATCACACCTGTCTCCTGCAGGGCCCGAGCTGTTTCTCTTTCCCTCCCTCTCAAGCTACGAAGACAGATTCATCCTCAGATTGAAACATAAGGCTGCTTTGTCTGGAGGAGAAGGGACAGTGACAAACAGGTGCATTAGCAATCAGGTGAGCACAAAGCACTCTCCAAGCCCTGGGTTGGACAAATGCAACGCTTTGCCCTCGCTGCTGCTCCCATCCAAACTTGGGTGCCCAGCATGGCATCACTCCATGCTGGCAATGGGGCTGTGCTGGGGCTCAGCAACGTGCAAGCCCCAAGGCACAACGCTGCAGCAGCTGCAGGGTGAGAGAAGAGAGGCATTTCATTTCCCCCTCAGCTGCACTCACTCACAGGAGAGCACAGCTCCAGCTCTCCATCTCACTCTTCCCCTCTCTAGGACCATGGAGAAATATCACCACTTGCTTCAAGCGAGGCAGAAAGTTCAGCTGCAGCAGCTGCTGAGAGCACTCCATGTGTAGTGCTCATTTCTCAGCCCTCTCCTGCAGTGGCTCTGCTGCACTGCTCTGTGTCGTGGTGGGACCTCCCCATCCTCACCCCAGGGGCTTTTGCCCCTTTGCCAACCTTGCTCCAAGCTGTGGCATTATTTGGGGTAGACCAGGCCTTCTTGTTATTTCTGCGTCCTGCTTGCTATTGCAATTTGATTCTCCTAATTGCTTTGTCTTTGCCTGGTGTATGACAGGAAACCAATCTGATCTGCACGTTACCTGCTGTAAGGAAGAGAACACTGCTCCTGCATGGGTATCTGGCCAAGGACCTCCTCTGAGGCAACAAGAGATAATAAGGACTGGAGGCAGTGATGGGCACCAGCTCTGGTTGGGCACAATAATTGAGAGAGGATGTGAGAACGTATGAATGCTGCTGTACCAACAAGGTTATCTGATGGAGGACTTCTAAGGTGGGAAACAATCGCAGGCAACAGACCCTCCTGGTCACACTAATTGGTGGCCTAACGAACTACGGGTGCCTCTTCCAGGAGGGGTGAACCTTGCAGCTGATAAGATGCGAACCAAGAGGTCCAGACTGGGAGGTCTGGGAACTGCAGAGCTCTGCAAACCCACGGGGGTGTGCAGGAGGAACAAAAAGGGAGGATAGGTTGGAAAGGGTATTAAAGGGCTGTGCCCCAGCAGCTGCAGGAGCTGGGCTGGAGGAGGTAGCCACACTCCCATCTATCTTAATCTCCCTTAGCATCTCCTCATACCCAATCTCATATCCAGGAACCAACCAACCAAACACAAAAATCAGCTGCCCAGCCAGAAAATCATCTTACTTTATTCATATGTTTGTAGGATTGTGGGGTTGTTTTTTTTTTGCCCATACTCTCACATTTTTGTTTCCATCTTGCTGCTTAAAAAGCAGAGGGGGGAGTGGGAAATCGCATCCTAGCGGTTTTGCTTCTATAAGCCTTTTCCCTTTTTTTAGCACACAACAGATGTTTCACACGTCAGTGTCTCTTGACAAAGGCGGCCTTTTTCTGTTGGAGAAAAAGCACTCAGATGGAAAATTTGTTCCTGCAGCACTATCCCCAAATTCTTCGGCTCCCCCACACCTCCTCCTGCACCCCCAGCTAAAGCACATGTGCATCAGACGTGCTAAAGCATGCGGGTCCTCTGGGCCATCCCTGCACGATGGTCTTCCTCCATCAGCCCCCCACCCCTGATCACCACCAGCACAGTGGTTCCTACCAAAATGGCACCGTAACGGAAACGGTAGTAAATAACTCTCATTAACTTCAACAGTAACTCTCCTAAAAGGCAAAAGGATTCTGCAATTAAAGGCATAATGCTGTGTTAGACTTAAAGGAAGAGAATATAATTAAACTCAAACTCTCCGGACAAAACCGCATTTAGAGAGCGCTGAAGGCACAAAGCCCCAAGTGAGCAGGGATGCTGATTGCAGTAACTAGCTGGCCATTATCAGCTTGATAAAGGGCAAGGAGAAAGGAGGGCCCTGCAGCTGTCACCTCAAAGAGGAATCGCAGTCAAAACAGTACAAAAGCACAGGACTCGGTGCCAGGACTTCTGGCTATTCTTTGGCTCGACATATATAACTTGCTTGTTTTCTCCCCATGCTTCAATCTACTCTTATGAAAAATGGGGATGATAATAGCCAGCTAATGGTGGCATTGTTTGAAATAATAGCTCTGCTTTAAACAGGTGAGCTGCCTCAGCTTGCAGAAGCAATGCTGTCAGCACTGCCGGAGACGGATTTTTTTTGCCCTTCACAATAAATCACCAGCTCTTCTCTGTGCTGTGACAGCCAGGGAATCGAGGAAGGGTCACAGCTCATCGTGCTCCAGAAACTGGCCTGCAAGCAATGATTGCTGAGTGTTGGAGCACCAGGAGGGGAAGAAGGCTGGGATTCACTTTGTCTCTTAATTCCCAAAAACGGGACGGATGCCACCCTGTGATGCCACCAAGGTGTTGGGGATGGGCATGAGAAGTGTGAAAAGCAACGGAAGGACCACGTTGTGCGTGTTCAAAGGGCTCCAAAACTGCAGAATCAGTGCTTGCTAATGGCATAAGCTGACCTGTACGATGGCAGAAGCCAGCTGGGGCTGCCCAGGGCCCTGAGACACAGACCCCAGAGTGCTCCCATCCCTCTGCACATCCCCACGCTGCTCCATGCCCATACACAGAACTTGGAGACATCTCTTCGGGAGCAGCCGCCACCCGCGTTGGCACCAACCCCTTCCGCAGGACGAGATAATGTGCATTATTTGCTAAAATAAGTCTGACATTAATTAGCAGGAATCGCACTGGCAAAGGCTCACACTGTGCAGCAGATGTGCTGCGGGCTCACAGCTCTCTCCCTCCCCGCTGGGTGGGTTGGGGGAAGAGCTGGAGTTTGTGCAAGGCGGCCAAGGAAGGCTGCGTCAAGTGCGACTGTCACCGGCGGTGCCAAGCTGAAACGGCGTCCCAACAGCAGGTTGGCTTCCTTTAAAAGACACAGGCTGGGGAAGAGACAGATGTCATCTGCGATAGACAAGGGGTGGCTGGCACCAGGGCTCTGTGCCCCCCCTGAAGACGCAGGTTTGGGACACGGGCATTTGACTTCCTCCAGAAAGTGGGGAGTGAGTGATCGAAGCACTCATCTGAAAGCGCTTGTTCTTTCCAGAACATCAGCCTCAGATTCAAGCAAGGCACTTCAATTCCTCTTCTTCTGTGCTCGATAAACCCCGGTCCATAAAATTTATTGCATGCTTCTAGATGACAACTGCAGGAAAAAAATCCCACTGCTGGAGCCTCGTCTCATGTACACAGCCTTACAGATGGCACTGCTACGGCTGATTTACACGAGAGCAGAGACAGGACAAACCTGAGTGCCATGAGCCATCCATACCTGGGTGCAAAGCAGCACCTCTGCTCCATGGCCTCATTTTGCCGGTTTCCAACAAGCATCCCAGCACGCAGGTCAGCTCCATCTTCCTGGTGAAAGCTGCAGCACAGCCATATACTGCAGAGAACTGCACATAACGACCTGCGTGGGGCTGTACATCACTGCACATCCGCATCCGACCTTCTGACCATACACAATGGACTCAGCACAGGGCAGGAAACCTCTCTCCGAGCACAGAGAAGCTGCTGTAGGACCTGCTGCTACCTGGCATTTACAGACCATGAACAGGAGTTTGGTCCTCACATATTACATGCTTAGCAAAGCTGAAAGAGTGGGCAGTCAGCCCTGGGGAAGTGCATCCTGCTTCCCTGCCTGAAGAAGGGGAGGTGGGAGAGATGCTGCTGGTGGTACGAGACAGAATAAAACCAAGCATCCATGAATGCTGAGAAAAAGGCATGGCTCGAGGTGACAGCATGGCACAGATAGGTGTGGGGTGCTGGGGGATGGAGGGAGAGAAACCATGGGGGCTGAGGGAGGTCAGCACTGAAGGGTGCAGTCCTCAGGCACAGAGGGCTCAGCAGCTGGAACAGCAGGCAGGTGGAGGGATGAAAGAGAAGAAAAAAGGGAAGGAAAAGAAGAGGGGGAAAAAAAAATAAAGAAGAGAACGAGCTGTGCCATGGTGAATGGAGTGGAAAGTCTTCTGAAGGAGCCATGTTTGTCACATTAAAGTGAGTGAAAGGCAGGCACGGGTGCTTCCCTGCCTGTCAAGTGCGTTTGTCTCCGGCCCTGGGAATTTTCATTATTCATTACTCGCCCAGCGTGGACAGCAACACGAGCACCAGGCTCTGTCTAATCCCCACCTGATAATGTATTTCTGATAAGCATGACGGAGCCGACATCGCCAACCAGATTCACATTTCCACTGTAAAAGTGCCATTTACAGGAGGCAGGCGTTGCGAATTTAGATGGGAGATGGAGGGGAGCTGTGGGCTGATGGGTCCCAAGGGCGCAGGTGAAGAGTGTCACCGTGGGTCTGGGGACAAAGGTGACATCCATGCTGCCACCTGTGCAGCAGGGATGGGTGGCAGGGCTCTGCTGACGGCAAGGATGCACGCTTTGTATCAGTATCCCTGATACAGGGAGGTCTGAGCATGCTTCACAACATGGCAAGAGCCTTGGGTTGACTGCTCCACAGCACAGAGTTCAAATCAGAGGCTAAAAATCCCCATTGCAGACACAGTTCAGAGCTCCAGAGGAGCACTGCTCTCGGGGAGCGTGTTAATTCCACAACCAAGCAGGGTCCATGTCCACCAGCAATTATCACGCCTCGGATCAACCTCATTGACTCCAATACTACCACGGTACAAAGCCACAGCAATGGGCCATTAATATTTATCAGGCTTCGTATGAGGAAAAATGGCTTGTATGATGTGTTCCATGTAATTTATGTCATGGATTTTAACAGTGGGTCATGGCAGAAGCCAGATAACAATAACCTTGTCAACTAGTGAGATTTATAGCTTGGTTAAGACACATATAAAGGTAGGATATTATTCCAAAACCTGTATTTGAAGTGTGAAAACTCTAAAGAAGAGGTATAGATGGCTGAAACTAAGGCTATTTGAGAGAGGGGGAGAGAATTTAGGTCAAGTATAAATATGGAAAAAGTTCTCGATGCCGAGATCTGCAACCATCTCCCAGAGGAAGGAGGAGGTGCCCCATTGCTTTCCACATCTCACAGCAGACCAGACCGAGGACTAAGCATTACACATGGCAGAGAAGAGCTTGTGTGTTAGCAAGGGGATAGGCTGAAATATAGCCATGCATGAGAAGCAGCAACGGGAAAACACGCGGCCTTCCCTCCCTGTTGATCCAGCAGCTTCCCATGCACACCAGGAGAGCAGGACGAGGCCAGCAGTGATCCCAGCAGACAGCACAGCTCCTCCATCCCTTCTCACTGCGATCATAACTTTGCCACAGCGGATCTTTAACGCTCCCCTCGCTAACAAGCTGCTCTTGTTTTCACATTTTGGAATGGCTTAATCCTGTATATGATAACATCCCCAACAAGCGAGTGCATTAAACTGTGACAGCTTTTCACTGACCTAAGCAATTGCATTACGAAAACGCCATTAGTGTCTCTCTCTTCTTCATCTAATCCCCCTCCTCCCTCCGCCTTCTCCTCGGCCAGTAAAAGCTGTGCTCAATGCCACTATTAAATTACCCTTAGAAATACGCTCCTCAAAGAAAATCAATGCACACGTGTTTTAACACTTGTCACAAATAGATCAAGCGGGCCATCAAACATATATTATTCCACCGGAGGTTTAAATAAATGGGAGGGCTGCCTGTTGGCTGTTGCTGCCAGGCAGCCCCTGGACTCCTCCTGGATGCAAAGATGCTGTTGTATCACCTCCTTCCGTTTGCTTCGAAGCCCTTTCTCCCCATCCCATCCCCTCCTATCATTTACTGCCCCGAATGGGACAACCATCCCCGTGAGCACAGCTCTGCATGAAGGGGTTTGTGTGGCAAACATGCATGCAGATCTGAAGTGCCTGATAAACACATCGCGAGCCCTGAAATCTTTTCCTACTGTGCAGACATTTGCTGATGCTATTTTTACTTCAACATCATTTTCTCTGTTTTTCTTTTTTTTTTTTCTTCCCCCCCCTCTTCTTTTTTCCTTGGTCAAATCAGGACAGAGACGGATTTCTTGCCGACTAATTAAAGCCCCACATGTTAATGAACTCCCAACACTTTACTGCCTCAGAGTGTCTGCAGCCCCACAGGAAATTAATAAGAGCTTTAATCACAAAGAGACTTGAAAGGTCAGTGCCTGCAATGGGTCTCCAAACACAGAAGGCAACAGAATCATATCATATTTTCAGAGCATCCCACTGAGGAGCTGAGGGGGCTGAGTACAAAGTAAGAGGCACAGAATGAGAGATGCTCAGTCGTGGGGCGAAGGAAAGCAGGACAGAGGCTGTCATCACACTTTGCCTTTGTCTTCTGTTTAATCTGCTGTACCTCGGTTATTTCTCTTTTCCCCAGGTGCAAGGCCAGATGGCACGTGATCCATCTGCTAAAGAGTAACCCTTTAGCACCCGCTGACATCTCCTCTCCTGACCTCCCTCCCATCTGCATGCTAAACGAGCTCTCTCCAGTTTTCCCTTGCTGCCTATTTGCATGCATCTTCCTAAAGCTCCTTTCAAGATATTATGGTTACCTAGATAAATTGGTATCATAAGTGGACACCCCGGATAACCTAATTACTGCATGAATCCATAACACCTAAGCATGGCTTGCTGGGGCTGGGCAGCACTGCCAGCAAAGGGCTGCTCCATCCCAGGAAGGTCTGTGGGTCAGCACATGCACAGCACGTGCATTTTCCATATGCCCATTCCCAGCCCAACGTGAGTTTTACCAGCCACTCCAATGGGAGCACTCAGAAGAAAAAAAAACCACTTATGCTATGAATGCAGGTCTGGCTGGAACACGGAGTCACTCACCATACAGAAGACAACACAAACTGATGTTCAAAGCACAAGTTGGGACACCCTTCACCAACCGGCCAGCCAAACTGAGCTGAAGACCCTCGGCTTCAGGAGTCTCAGGGGGGACACCCCACCAGCAGCTGGCAGCTCCCCTCTCCCCACTTCCTCTGACCTCCATCCTGCTACTTCCCACCTGATTGATTGCAAAAGCTTCAGCGACTCTAATCACAGATCAGCGCCCCGCTCCAGGGAGACAAAATCAGCCCCAGCGGTGTTTATCATCCCTGCAAACTTCTGCCATCCTTCTCTTGGTCCTCCACTTCTTTAACCCCTCACTGTCTGCAGCCCTCAGGTGCTTTCCCACTGGGTGTTCCTTGGGATAGGCTTAGGAGGGAAGAGATGGGAGCAACCCTGCGAGAGAAACGGCCCCCAGAATTGCTGCCGAGCTCAAGCAAACCCCCAGCAGTGCATCACCCAGGAGAAAACACACCGCTGAGCCACAAACACTCCATGCATCTCCTGTCCACAGACACAAAGCCAGGCTTCTTCCCTCGAGTTCAGAGCTCCTCTCCTTTGGGCAGGTTGTAATTGAACACCACGGCAGGACCAGCCGCTCCGGGAGGCACAGCGCAGGACGAGGCTGATCATCACTCCACTTCTGTCTGGCAGTTCCTTGGCCTCATTTTGCCTTGCGGCTCCTCATCCCCCCTTGGGATTTGGCCCCATCTACAGAGATAATTGGAAACACACCCTCCGTGTCCTCTGCCTGTCAGAAGCCAGCTGGCTGATGCTCTAAAGGCCATCTCCCTTCTTCTGAGGCTCACAGAGACCCTGACAAGATGAGTGCATGGAGAGCAGGAGAGACCCCTCTGCCTTCCCACACCTCACCTCCAGGCCAGCCTCAGCATTCTCTTTAATTTCCAACTAGATCTCATCTGACAGCACTTTACAAATTGTGAGAAGTCACCATCAAAGCAACGATCCAATTACAAATCCTCTACAACCATACACGAGGATGCAATAAGTGCAGCAAGTGCACCCACTGCTCACCTCCAGCTGCCCAGTGCCTCCAATTCCCATTTGTGCTGCTGTTGTATTTGGCTTCATTCTCATCCTGCCCATGGAGAATGCAAACAGCAGAGGAGAGGAGGATCCAGCCCTATAGAAGATCCTCGGAGGCACCGACAGCAGGTTGGATGGGGCCCTGCTCTGCCTCATCCAGTGGGAGGCAACCATGCCCATGGAAGGGGTTGGAAATGGATGGCCCTTAAGGTCCTTTCCAGCCTAAGCCGTTCTCTGATTCTGTGTGCTTAGCAAACCTTCCCAGCCATAGCATCCCTCCTTCTCTGCCTTTCTGCAGCAAGGGACAGCTTTTCTTTGCTGCCGCCGGCACTGATGTTGGCCTCCTGAAGAACTGGGAAATACATATATATACATATAGCTATATATATATATAAATATAAAGAAGAACGACCCGCTTAATGAGCTCTGATACACTCCTTGTAAAGAGTAGGAAATTATCTACGAGTCTAGGAATATCTTCATTAAAAATGCATTTAGCTGCGGAGCGCTACGAAAAAGAGACCTGTAATACATGAAAGATTAGCCCCAGATTGCTGATTGGGCTCTTTCACATCGTTATGGTAATTAGGCTCGCACGCTGTTGTGCTGACTCTGACACTTCGCCGGGTTTGCCTTTGTCTGGGATTTAAGGTGGATTTTCCCCCAGTTCTTCGCCCCGTCTCCCTTCCCCACCAATTCCTCCCCTCTCCATTGGGCTCGTTCTGCCTCAGCTCATGGATGTGCAGTGCTCCCACACGATCGCTCTGCCCACCCCAGCCTGCCTCGCATGGAGGAGAAAGAAGACATTAATGGCAATTACAAGGTGCGAGTGGATATTACAGCTCTCAATCTGATTGCCACTGAAACCAAATAAAAATGCAACTCAATCAGGCAATTATTAAAACAGGGAATAAACAAACTGAGGTTTGTGTTCATCCTCCCCAGCACTGTGCCCTGCTCCCCATTCCATGGAGCAGAGGGGAACCATCTTCCCACATCCCCCCGTGTTGATGCTCGCCCAGCCCTGCGCCCGGGGCATCACAGCAGAGCTGCTCATCTTGTGTTAACCTGAAGGCACCAGGGCAGGTTTGGAAACTTTCCAGATGTGCTCAAGAGCCTCTGACTCAGAATAATAATAGACAGGAACGATCATAAATTAATCTTCTCTTCCATCTCTCCTTTCCTCATACATGTATTGATGTGTTTCTATAGCCTCTCCGCATCCTCCCTCCTCTCTATTCATTCATCTATCCCCCGGCATGTCCCTTAATTACCTACCCATTAGGTTTCCTCTTTCCCGGCTGCACTTTTTCTCCTTTCTATGGTTACTGTGGGGAATAAGCTTTAACCCAGAGACAGAGCACAGGGGAAGGCTCAGGCAGGATTCCACTCCTCAGGGAGCTCCAGAAATTCCTTCTTATGGGCAAAAACCTTTTGATTAAGTGGAGGAGCTGCCCAAGGCGACATTATTGGCTGCCTGTCTACCCCAAGGCACCATCAGCCACAGGGGAAAACCACACCAGACCTACTGCAACAAGGATGCAGCTTTGCACACCCGTGCTGCCCTCTTCCTCATATCCCAACCCCTTCAAATCCCTCTGCAAACCCACACTCCCCCTAAGACCTTGCAGATGAAACCACAGCAAGCAAGGCAGTTGGGGTGGACCAGCCTGGCTTTTGCTGGGTGCTCGCAGAGACCCCAGGAAGAGTGGGGCTCTACTATTCCTGCACAGCATCAGGAAACCATGGTGGGTGCTGACGCAGCGTCTGCCTTCAGAGCAGATGAAACTTTTCCAGAGCTCAGCCTCCAGAGTCGGCATTCGTGTCCAAAAAGCACAGCAGAGCCTCTCTGCGAGCAACACCACAGCCACAAATAAACCCAAGCACCAGCAGGATGACAGCTGTAATGAACCAGTGCTTACGTCCCACTTGGAGGTTTCGGAGAGGCTGCTCGGCGGCTGATGACTGATGACATTTGGGTTTCAGCGAGACAGTTTTCACAGGAAATCTGCAGAGCAGCCAGTTTGATGACACCCCCTCCACTTCCCCTATAATTGCTTAATAAGCATTGGATCACAGCAGCCTCATTTGCTGCACGTGCGTCTCACGGTGAGGGATAACACAGCGCTGGGAAGCTGACGGTTGGAGGCTTCGTGCATCTCACGAAGCCACCCCATGGAGACAGCATCCCATCCCATCCTCAGTAGCTTACATTGCCCTTTGTGGGCCCCAGCAACCAGATTCAAACCTGTTGAGGGATGTGGTCAGTGGGCATGGTGGGGATGGGTTGGCTTGGGCTTGGGCTTGGTGATCCTGGTGGTCTTTTCCAACCTTAATGATTCTGTGATTCTCTCACACTGCCACTCCCAAGACACTCCAGCATTTGCTGCCAAGGAGATTTCTATTCCCAAATATTTAACCTTGATCTTCCCTACTGCAAATTAATCCGATTCCTTCCTGTTCTATCTCACAGTGGACAGAGCAATCGATCGGCCTCTTTTCTGTAACAACTTCTGACATATTGGAAGAATCGAGATCACATCTCCCTCTTCCACCGTCAGATCCTGCGAGTCCCACAGTTACATCTTCTTCCCCACCCCCTTACCCTTTGCTGGAGGGCAGCAGTACCCAGACCTGGGCTGCCCATGCAGGGGCTGCTTTCCCAGGCTGCATCCCAACTTGATTCCCTTCCCATCGCAGCTCAACGTTGCTACAACCACCAGGATATCAAAACAAGACTGAGCTCTCCTCCAGGAGCTGCTATTTATACCCCAGGGACTGATGAGCACCAGCAGCACAGAAGAGCACAATGGGGAACAGCAGCAGCCTGATTGCTGAGGGGTATTTTTAGAGCATACCCAAGACCCCTCACCCTTGACAGGGGGGTTTCATCTCCCCCCCATTCCCTTCTAAATCCCTATGCACAGAGTTGGCTGCTGGTGCAGTGCCTTGTGCACACAGCTGACACCTCACTGCTGCTCACTGCAGCCAACAAGGTAAATCACTGCAATCACGCTCCGAAAGCCACATCCTGTCCCTCCTCCCGCCCCTCTGTGCCCAAACCAAAATAACAGGTGAGGACTGAAATGTTCATACAGTCAAACGCACGCTGTGCTCCTCGGCTGGCAGAGCTGGAGCCTAAGCAGCACCTCTGCTCTGTCAGCTGGCAGCAGGAGCTGGGGGTGTGCGCAGGAACCCGGCTAGGAAGCAGCTCCAAGGGGAGACAGTGGCTGTTAGAACCCCCAGGTGACAGGCTGCCCTTCCATCGTGGCTTAATCACAGGCAGACAGGAGCTGCTATTTGCAGGCACGTTAACACAGCTGTGTCAACTTCTAGGTGAGTCAGCTTTGCTTCATCAGACGCATCAACAGACTCAGCACTGCCATCTCTTCTCCTGCTCAGATTTATTTTAATTGCAAGCTGCGAATAGCATTCTCCCTCATTTTCCTACCCACATCCATCTGGAAATCTCTTTCAGATCTTCTACGTTTGCATTCCTTACGTTTTTAGCACCCCCCCCCTTCTCTCTCCCACCTCGCCCTGTTCGACATTCAGGCTCAGGTTTGCAGAAGGGAACACCAAGTTAGAAATGAAGAGGATCTGGGTTGCAGCAGCCTGGCACTTTGTGCTTGCTCAAAGACTGGTGTTCCTGAAAGCATCTCAAAGTGGTGTCCATCTCCCACAGCTGCTGGCTTCCCTGCAGGCTCAGAGCCCTTGTTCCCCAAAGACACCTGCACCCCACACTGGATACCCAACAGATTCTGTTGACAAAAACAAGTGCCAGCCCTGAGAACCAGGCTATGCAGACATAAGGCAGAGGACACAAGGTGAGAACATCTCCGAGGCAGGAGCTGGGAGTCCCCACAACCACCCTGAAACCTCTTCAAAGGGTTCTGCACCCCTCTGGGAAAGCACAATGCTCCCAACCAGCTCCTTGCACTCCTCCTGGATGCACAGCAGCCATTTCAAGCTTGTCCCTGGACACCTCTTACGCAGCAAATTAATACCAGCAATCAATCATTAATCAGAGCTTTCCTCCAGCTCGCAGGGAAGGGGTTTAGGCAGGTTCTGCTCCCACTCAGACAAATGCACAGCGGTGGAGCAGCTCCTGCACTCCATCACGCCGTGCCAGAAGCCAAGTGCACAGCGCTGCCCCAGCATCTGCCTGGGTTGGACTGGCAGCAGCAAGGATGTTATTAACAAAGAGAAAAGGGAAGAAAAAGTCTGCCAGCAGTTAGTCATCCGCCCAGCCTCGCTAAGAGAATGGAATAGTTAGATATGGCTTTTCCCATTATAGCTCGTTAATGACTTGCCATTGTCCTCCTAACGTGTTAGGGGGAAGCATGGAGGACAGAATATCTCTGGCTGATTATAGAGGTGTCCTGGAATCGCCATATAAAACCCTCGGCCGTAATTAAAGGCTGCTCTTTCCCATTTCTTATGAAGGCTGCTTGGCCCTTATATACATATATTTCAATGCAATTATTTGCCAAATAAGAAACAGCCTCACTCTGCAGGCACTTAAAAAGGACTCCACGCTGGGCCCCACTGTTCCAAAGTGCACGTTTACTGTGCCCTTAACACAGCCTCTGGCCCCTTCCAGGGCTACATCCTCCTTGCTTCCATCCACGGTGCCCAAGCCCACCCTGAACTATGGGACTGCAACCCACGTGCCCAAGTGAGGCTACTAACCTGCTTCTTTTAATTCCCTGTGACACCAGCTATAGATATCTGCTGTGAAACTCATGATCCTGCGATTTCTAGCGGCTCTCTTCAGGGACCAGGCAAACACAGCACTGCCACACAGCACAGAGCTGCTCATAAAGCGCTCTGCCTGCTTGCACGGAGAGGAGAGCAGCGCTTTTATGGGGCTCCTGCACCACACTGCCTGCCAGTTATTTGCAGCTGCCATAAAAACCATGCAGCAGCCATTTGCAGATGGGCAGAAGAGCGGTGGGGAGGCAGAACTGCGAGTGATGGGGGAGTGGGAAGATAAAAGCAAGGCACGGAGCACAGCGAGCATCGCTTCCAGAGATGGAGCCCAGCAGAGCCTCGGCCAACCCCAGGTGAGCAGGGTTTGTCCCAGCACTGACCCCCCCCACTATGAGGACGCAGTGCCTCAGTCCCTACAGACTCCTCAAGCAGCCTGCCATGGCTTCCTTTAATAACTTTGCAATCAGGTTTAAATTGCCACTGCAAAAGGTTTATAAAAGTTTGTGTTGCCTGCTAATTAAATCCATACAAATGCCAGCTCGGCATTAATTTACTGTAAAATTACTGTGAGGCTACCGTGGGTTATTTGCAAGAAGCTTGCCCACGCTGAACTACCAGCGAGGAGCCGCTGACCTTGGGAATTATCTCCCCCAGCCCTCCCTGCCTCAGATCAGACACAGCCACTCTTCGAGGCACCACATGCAAATATTGTTGCTTTTCAATTATTTGGCGACTGATCCGATGGCGTGGAGACAGCGGCTAATTAAAAACTAATTGAAATCAAACCATTTCCAATTCCGCTGCCTTTCATCGCCTCTTGGAGCAAAGGTTCCTTCCCTTGTGGGCTGGCTGTCCTCGGTCCTGTTGGCTCCTTAGCTCTGTAAACAGCCTCTGCACGGTGGTGTTGGGTGTTTGTCCCAAGCCTGGAGCATCACGGAGGCTCCCGTGCAGCAGAAGGGATGCTGGGCAGATGCTGGCTGCATGGAGATACAGGGTGAATGGCCGTTGTGTTGGGCCATGCAGCGATGACTCCCAGAGCACCATGCATGGAGGCAACCCAAGGAACAGAATGATGTTGGACAGGCGATGGCATAGGGTGAATGAGAACCCAAGGAGGCTTGGTTCCTCGATGATCATTTAATTCAATGCCACATTCCAGCTGGGTTTCATAAAGGAAGGGTTTCAGCCTAAAGGACACAGCCAGGGCTCCTCTGGCCACGCAGCAGGTGGGCAATGAGCAGGCAGCACAAACCAATGAGGTTTCACCCTTAAAAGCCAGGAAAAACCCATCTGCATAAATCCAGCAGAGGTGGCAGAAACGGCTTCCCGATATAGCTGCGCCTCAGCCTCCGAATATAGAACTGGACACACTGTATAAAACCCAATTATGACTGTGAAAACCTCTCTCAGACGTACACACTTGAGACTGTATTAACTCCAGCAACACAGTATATCTTGTCATGCCAATAAAGTTCTTGACACTGAAATTGAGAGGAGGGAGAGCGTCTCTATGTACACGGGGAGCAGGGACGGAGCGAGCCACGGAGAGAAAGGATACAGGAGAAGCAGCTGATTATAACAAGCTCGTTTAATTTGCCTGACACATTTGCCCTGGTATCTTTTTTTTCTTTTTTTTTTTTTTTCCCTCAACGACTTTATGGCTTAGCAGGAATAATAATAATAATAAAAAACAAATGCTAACCAGAGTTATAAATAAGCAGGGAGACAAAGAAAGGAAGACGCACACGTGGGTTCGGAGGCACTGAGCTGCCACGCTGAGGTCTCCAGAGCCCAGCCCCACCATGAGGACACCTGAGAGCATGGGATGTTGAGGTGCAATGGGCAACCCCTCCTTTTTGGAGGGATATCTGCACAGAGGTGCTGGAAAGGCATTTTTCCCTTCCCACGTTCCTGAGTCTTCCCATGGGGAAAAGCTCCCTGCTGTGAGCACCATGCCCAGCAGTGCCGCCTGCAGCCAGCCAGCAACACGCTGCTCCTCGGGCTTCACACCCCAAGTGTTCTTCATTATTAATCCTCGTGGAGGATCACGCTGATCAAATGATATCTGCATTAGCAGGAACACTGCAGAGCTGTCACTGCGTTACGCAGCTCTTTCTCCTTCTCAGTATTCACGGTAGCTTAAGGGCAAAACAAACTTGGCTGAGGAAGAGGGAATGGAAACCTTCTGCCTCTGCCATGCGATTAACAGAGGCCGTGGTGGCTGGCAGCTCGGGGCTGGGGAAGCTTTATGGGGTGTGGGGTAGGAGGTAGAGTGGGGTGCAGAGTCCCAGACCTGGGCAGGAGGACATAGAGCTGCCCTCATGGACACGAGCAGCAATCTGTCCCCTTCTTATTCCAAATTTCCCCTCTCTGAGCTCAATGGAGACCCCAAAGTTTGGGGGGAGAAAGGCTGACAAAGGGATGGGGGCAGCAATGGGTACCACCTCCAATGCACATCTGCACGCCATGCACAGCATCTGGGCAGGGGGTCACAGGGGGGTGAAACCCCCCTGACATCAAGTTCCATTGAAGATAAAGACATAAACAGATAAAATCCCAGAAGGGAACCCAAGGTGTTGGGAAGAGGAGAGGTCCTGCTCCACCCCTCGGAGCGCTGGCAAAACCCTTCCCATCCCCTTGTGCCCCCTGGGGAAGGCGATGGTTCCTCATATTAATGCCGAGTGTCAGCGTATCAATTTCAGACTCTCCCAGAGTTGAGATGAAACATGTGCCAAGGTCAGGGCTGGAAGGCTTAAGTGTATCTATTGTCATCCGCATAATAGCATACGGATTCATTTCTATCATTTTTATCTCTCTCCTTTTTTAATAATCCTATAGCGAGGGTATAATTCTCTATTAATACTTTATAGAAGAAGCTTGATGGGAGGAAGCGGGGTGCTGCCTTCTTTTTCCCACTTACAAGCAGTGCATACAGAAAGGTGGGGTTTGAGGTTCCTTCTTTTTTTTAACTGAAAAAAAAAATGCTTTCGATTGTTTGCTTCCCTCTTCTTCTTTTTTTTTTTTCACAGTACCACAGACGAAACAGAAACCTAAAGCTCTTTTCTCTGAGAGAGACTCATTAGAGGTCCCCAAAAATTGGAGGTTTTCTGAGCTGTTATTCCCAGGCGCAAGGTTTAACGAGGGCTTCTCTCTCAAGAGGGTTTCTCCAAAGAAAAAAAGTCATTAAAGAAAGAGGTGACAACAAAATCCGCCCCCAAACGTGGCGTTTCCAACGGGCAGCTCTCCCCTGTCCTCCAAAGGCATCATCTCTCAAACAACATAATCCTAACAAGTTCTCCAGATGTCCTCTGAGCCTTCCAGAAAATGGAAGACAGACAGATCTTGAATTTTTAATGGGAAAAGCAGTCAGAAAAGTAAGAAAGCAAACAAACAGGGACGAAAAAAAACAAACAAAAACGGGGCTTTTTACTCCTTCTGTGTATGTAAATCTCATCTCCTGTAGATTCCTGTTGCTGTTCTTTTCTATTTTTCAAGCTAGCAAACGAGAATCTACAGCAAACAGCTCTGGATATGGCCTCAGGAGGTGTGCTGGGGTTCAGGGATGAGCTCCCAGCCAAGCCATGCCAACACCACACACAGCCAACACCAAGCAAACGTCCTGCAGACAGCAGGGTCAGGCAGGGGACGGGGCTCTAATGCAGTGTGGGTGTCCCTGCTCAGTGCACTGAATGCCTTTAAGGGTTCCTTCCTACTGTGACTCTGTGAACAAGTATCAGTCCTTGCAAGGGTGAGCCTGGATGTTGCTTGGACAGGGCAGTGCTGTTTGCAACACATCTGCAGTGCCTCCGTCAGCGCTGGCTTCCTGATGCCAGCTCAGCAGGCAGCCTGCTCCTATGGCATCCATAGGTGGATTGGAAATCCACTGTGGAAGGGGAAACAAAGGGTGCAACTGATGACAAGTGACATGCCCTGAGCAAGACTGGCAATGCCACTCGTTCCTCCCAGCATGGCTAAGGAGCAGAGACACATGCTGTGGTGCCGGCTGGACCTGTCATCTCTAATTCGGAGCCTGGCTTCCTGCCTGTCACTGCCATCGAGCAGCCTGTCACCTGCCAGTCACATTGCAGTGCAGCACTGAGAGGTGGCCGTAAAACTCCACATCATCTTAGCCCAGCGCTGGCAGCGAGCAGAGCCTCCTGGAGAGGAGATAATGGGGTGGGCAGAGCAATGAGACACCCAAGCCTGACATGGGGAGCGTTGGCCACACCACCACCGTGCCTCAAGGCATTGCTTTTGCATTGGTACAGAGGCAGCGGGGAAGCACGCCTCCCCTCCACTAAGAAGACTGCTTTCCACAAAGGCTTCTCCCCGTGGCTCATCACCTCTCCAGTGGAACAGCCTCACAGATACACTCCCACCCACACAGACCTTATTCCAGTGCCATCACTTCTTGTTGACAACACAATGATCAGGGTAAGCAGCTTCCAATCCACCAACACACAAGATGCAGAGCAAGGAGATAAGCATTAGCATGTCCAGAAAGCTGTAGCAATAAAGAAATGATGGCCAGCGTTACTCCCATCAGGGCACAATGTAAGAGCTGCAGCAGTCCAGAGGCCCACACTCTCACCCCACTTGCTAAGCAGCCAAGGATATCCAGAAACTCAATATTTTTAGCTGACTGGGAAGGGAAAGAAAATAAGAAAAAAGAAAAGCCACCCTTCTATTCGTAGCACAGCTCAAGAGGATACAAGTTGTAATGCTGAGCGAGAGCATCCTTGGATGACAGCCCCTGGATTCCCGCTGTGCACGGCAGGGCCGAAGTGCAGGGAATTCACTACAGAGAGATGGGATTCAACCTCTGCCCAACCACACGTGGAATCCAAATGCCAAAACACTCTGGGGTCCATAAACAAGGCTATGGTGAGCACAGACTCATCTAACGTGGTTTTAATCTTTGCCCCTTAAGGAAATCCTATGGGGTTTCCAAGGCACAGAAAGAGCTGCAGGCACACAAGGAGAAAAGAAAGTGGGAGGGAAGGGGGAAGGAAAAACTGTATTTTCCCATTCTCAGAAACAAATCTTCCAGCCAAAACCCCACCATCCCTCACATCCCAGCCGGGCAGGGCGGTACTCAGAAGGAAAATTGATCTCATTGTCGCATTAAACGCCGTATCAGCGCTCACCGTGTTGAATTAGTGCCGGTAGATTTCTCTGACTAGAGCATGTTAGAAATCACAGTTGGGTTACAAGAATCAATTAGGGCCAGATGGGGCTGCGTAGAAGTTAAACAATTTGCCTTATTGTAGGACTTGGTGCTGTGGTAAAGGGTTCTTTACATTTTCATTTAGATTTAAAAATCACTCGAGTGCACCCTCTGTATAATTCAAACGAGGAATGGAAAGGAAACTACCAAGAGGGTAAGAGATATATTGTTCTCCTCTGGAAGATAAAAGTGAAAAAAGGAGGGATTAGAGCACAGATCCTCAGCAGAGGTAAATCTGCATAGGGATGCTGAAGTCAGTGCAGGAGCATCAGTTTGTGGAGGAGCTGTGCTCGCCCAGAGGCAGTAAAGCGCATCGCCTCACATCCATCCTGGTGCTGTTTGGTCATCAGTGGGAATTCAGGCTAGAGGTTTTGCAGGTTGATCTCGAATCGCTGCCCCATCCTTGGGCAGGACAGGGAGGCTGTCACCTTCACAGTGATGGGAGAAGGACCCACACCAACCCACTCTCAGCAGAGCTGGGGACTGGTAATGGGAGCTAGCCAAGGTTAGTCAGGGGAAAAAAATACTCGCTAATATGCAGCACACCTCCACTGCTGCAATAAAGACAAGATTGAATTGCAGAACGTGGCTGCGGGTCTTGTTTCTATACGTTTCAATGTTGTGCTCCAACAGGTCGGAATATTGTTAGCAATTCCGTCTGCAGAGGAGACATTGCTGAGCTGGGTAAAACATGTGGCAAATTTCTTTTTGCACTCATCCCGGATCAGGTAAAGGCATTTGATTATATAGGCTCGGGGGTTATTTGCATTATGGGATTCCCAACACTCCTCCTGAAATGGTTAGGAGCATTATGTAAATCAGCCAGAGGGGAAGCTTCCGACGCACGTCTCAGCTGATGGAACAACTTTAATCTCAAACCTGGCTACTTTTCCAATTACCTTGTATGTCTTTTGCCACCGAGTGCTTCGTAAGGGAAATCCAGCCTTTGTGGGGGATCCCTGAGTTGTTACGTTAGAAGAAGGAAAAGGGCAAAGATCCCATTCAATTTTCCATCTGCGTGCGTGGGTTAATGCGATGTGCTTTCTGCAGACAAGAGGAAAGGTTAAGCAGAGCTCTCGTCAGGAGGGAAGCTGGGAGGCTTAAAGCCAAGATCTGCATAGGAACCACAGAGCCAGGGCCCCCTGAAAGCCAAAGGACAACCAACATCTCAGCCCATAGGGCTTCTGAGCTACCTGTAAGCTTTCATGCTTGGATTTCCAGGCTTCAAAAGGGCACCAAACTGCAGAGCATCGCGTGGACGCCCACCTGCCTCCCTCCCCTTCCTCATACATGAACAGCGATGGCAGCTCAAGGCTGGATGAGCAGAGCCCAGGGTAGGAAAGGGACGAATAACAGGGCAGAGAAATGCTGTGCCATGCCTCAGACAGCTGCCATCGCAGAGCCCAGCTTCATTTTGCATATAGAATGCTGCCTTCATCCACCTTTCCTTCCCTCTTCTCCCCAACAAGCACTAAGACTTCAAGTCTTCATCCTTTCGTGGGCATGAACAGCTCTTCACAGGAAGCTCTTCATCACTGAACATGAAATCTCAGAACAAATGACACTGTTTAAAGGACAAGGAACTACACGTAGAGAATTCTCTCTGCCTCTTACTAGAAACGAATTCATTTCTATTGCTGTTGACAGTAACTGAGCTGCTCCTGTGCTCACTGGATTGCAGCGTCCATCCTTCCCTTCAGATACACCTTGACTAATTTTGCATCATGTATTATTTAAGCCTGGTACCTTCGTGCAATATTGAAGACCTGACTCATCCGTTATTATTAAGCCCTGCCATACACCTTAGGAGGCTCTGCGATCTCCACAGCCTTCAATCTGCACAAAGAGAACAAACACATCTCAACCCCTCAGTGAACACAAGGAAGGGGTGCTACTACCACCCTGCTCCCCCTTACTATGCCCACATTACTGCTTTGACACGGAAAGTGCTCGAGATCCTGCCAAAAGCCAAAGCAGAGAACAAAAAGGGGACACAGCCTCTCATTCCTGATGCCTTCCAGGTGAGGACAGTGCACCTTTCGGGTCCGTTCTCCCACCAGGTTCCCCACTGGTTCCCATGATCTACCTCCTAAGCTTGCATTTATTTTACATCAATGCCTTCCTTCGCAGAGAGGCAGAAACAGCTTTTGCAAGCCCGACTTCACACAGCGTTCATTGCAATGGGAGGACTGTGGCATCTTCCAGGGTGTGCCAAGCTCACCCCAGCTGGTTTTCCGGATGCAGAAGGGATCACAGCCAACAGCCACTCCTGTCACTGAGGGATGCTTCCCAAGCTTCCCTTCCCAGGCACCGGTGCTCTTTAGCTTAAAAGCTGGGTGATCAAACCATGCTTGGCGGTCGCTAGGCTTAGGAGGAATTTACATCTGAATTTCACAGCTTGGGTCCAACTCCCTAACAGGCAGAACATGAAACGTAGTGAATGCTTCCCTCTTTTGAGTGTGGATCTACACCTCGAGATGAAATTCTGTGGCTAAAATGCATCTCTGCTTCAAAGGAGTAAGCACAAGTCGAACGCAATAAACCCAGGAAGGGGAAAAATTGAAAATATCTCAGTGGGAAAAGACAAGGCCTCACATGTCTGCAGCTCTCATAGCACTTTGAAACGTAACAGTGCACAGCCAACCACAGAAGAAGCCGAGTTCACGTCTTGAAATCAATCCTAGCTGATGGGAAGGGAATTTGTGAGTGATAAACCACTTACTTGAAGGGGCTCTTAAGCAAAATCCCACAGGGATGCCTTAAATTGGACACTTTACGGCACAATCATAGAATTCTAAGGTTGGAAGAGACCTGTAAGATGCCCAAACCCAACCACCAACCCACCCCACCATGCCCTCCAACCACATCCCTCAGTGCCACAGCTTCGTACGCATCGTGCAAAGGCACCTGGGGAGGTGAGGTTGGCTGGGAAGGGATTTGCTGGCCACCCCAAGCAGGAACCTGTTTCCATCCCTCCCAGAATAGCTGAGGCTCAGCTAACTACAACCACTTAGAAGTCAGGAACCGAGTGCAGGTGATGTTCAAAGCTTCCACCATAGCTGACAAAGTGGTGAATCTTAATGAGCAGCCTCGAGCTTCTTAGGGTACAGTGGATCACCCTCCTGAGAGGGACACACTCAATGGCCATCACTGCTAACACCCAGGGCAGAACTCCCAGTTTGCTCCCAGGTGGAGCAAGGAGGCATCCAGTAACAGGGAGATGCGTGGGTCTGACCTCCTGCTTCTACACACACTGCCAAGTCTCTGCCCTATATCTGGATGCAGCCACAGCCAACGTCTCCAAAACATGGGATTTAACATCCACGTCTCAGCACTGACACACACAGGCTCATGCAGTGTGACCTTGCCTGCCCACCACTGAACCTGGGCACCCTCACTGCAAGTTCACACTAAATCCAACAAGGAACAAGCTACACATTTGCAAATATTGAAGGCAAAGTTGTTTGGGGAGAGTTCAGCACCTTGGGTTGGGGTTTTCTTTTTCCATCCCCCCCCTTCCTTTTTAAGCTTTGTCAACACCAACTGTGCTTTCCTTCCTGGAAACCGTATAATGATGAGAGAAACTGTTTATTTTTCTCTTTAAAGGGATGAAGTATGTCTCTCTGATATTACACACGTCCATAAAAACGATTTACGGGATTGAGTGGACGGGTCACACGATGCCCTTTGCCTGCCCAAGGGAAGGAGGGAAAAAAGGTCACTCTGGGGTGAGATTTTCAAGTGTTTCTTTGCTTCTCAAAGGCTTTTGTATGAAATACCATTGGAGTGCAGGCAGCCAGGACTCTAGAGACGGAGCTCTCATGGAGCTTGCAGGCAACAGCACTGTGTGGTCTGAGCACGGGGCTGGGCAGGGACCTGGGGCAGCAGCATCACAGGACGTGCTGCATGCTCTGCTCTATACACACATATGTACATGGATGGAAAAGGACAGAAACAAAGAAAACTAGGACAAGGGAAAGGAGGCAGAGTCCAGCTCATGTGACCCCTCTGCCAAAGAAAGCAGCCAGAAATAAAGCAGTGCCGGAGACGGTTGTTAGGGATGAGATGGAAGCAGTTAGCTTTTGCCTGTTTGTTTTGTTGACGCTGCCGGATTTTTGGCAGGGGAAGAGAGAATGGGGCTCTAAGCACTTGTCAGCATGGGCTCATCTTGAGAAAAAAGATGGTGCGAGACAAATATAATTGCATTTGTTAAGGGAGTGGTGGAGGCAAACAGACAGGGAAGGCAGCGGATGCTGCTTGCTCCAGCATCAGCTAATCTTCCAAAACACAGCCCTGGAGGATGTGCTCAGCCGCAGCCACAAGATCTGGGGGCAGCAACACACACACCCACAGCGCCTCCAGCATCACAACTAACCACCAAGGCAGAGAATGAGACATAGCCCGCCCAGCAGAGAGGCAGATTGTGTCTGACAACAGGCACTGAGCACAGCAGTGGTGTCCCCTCTGGACATCAAGCTTGGGGAGCATCCAAAGAAAGCGTCGAGCACTGCGATGGGGCAGGAGGAAGGCTCCTCGTGGGGTTACACCAGAGGGAAAGGGGTTGATGGGAGGACAAAAGGTGGCTCAGGTGCCCCAGTGCCCTCCTGCAGACCTCTGGGTACCCAGGTGACTGAGGAGCATCCATCTGCTCAACCTCACCTCCTGCCTTCTCCAAAAGACACCTCTGTATCTGATCAGCTTACACCAGAGATGGCTGAAAGGAGTGCATTTCCCCCTTCCCCTCACTCTCTTTTTCTCCTCTGGATTTACGACAGCGCTGCAAAACCCAGACCTCTATTCCTGGAAGCGCAGTGCTGGCTGGGAAGCCCTGCGGCTGGCAGATGCACCAGGCCATTAACCCCATGCATACAGGAAGCAAAGGGACAGCCAAGGAGAGCAAAACCCACGGTTCTGCAGTTCCCAATCACTGCCATTGGGTCCCTCAAGGACTGAGGACCCTGCATCCCCCAGGAGGTCATCCTCCCCAGCACTTATGCAGCTCCTAAGCCCCTGGTGCCCCTGATCCTGCCTCCCCCTACCACTCTAGTACTGAAGTCCCACAGAACCTTGCAAGATCAGCCTCTAATTAAACCACTCCCTTGACAGCCTGCAAGTTAGCTATGGCTCATTATCCTTACTTAAGCAACTGGAGAAACTGAGGAAAGAGAGAGAGATTAGAGGATTTGCTAAATCTTCAGCAGCAGTCAGTGGCAGCGAGGATGCAGCAAGCCCAGGGACCATAAAACTCACGTCTAAGCACGGGAGAGATTACAGGCACAAACTGCAGCACTTGACCGGGCTGCTGAGAATGAACCCAGTGAGCACTGTGCCCCTTTTTAACACCTCTGGGTCCCCACTGCTGTGCCCACGGCACCCAAGGGCTGCGTCTGCGTCTTGGAGGAGCCAAAAATGGCACTGATTTCCTCCAAGTGAGCTGGCAAGGGCGATAAATCAGCTGCAGGAAGGGCTGGAGGAGCAGAGGGCCCCCGGGAAAGGCTGCAAAGCCCAGGCATGGAGAAGGAGAGATCTGAGAGAGGCAAACGAGGGCTTGGGAGAGCGGAGTGTAAAGCAAAGAAAGGAGACAGGAGAGGAAAAAGCAAGAAAATGGGATATTACTCCCTCCTTATCCCTTCTGCTGCTCTGGATCATATCCTCATTACCCCCTCAATGCCACTTTGCCAATCATCATTCGGTTATTATTGCTCCTGATGACAAACTATTGCAGCTAGCGCTCCCTCGGCAGCAAATCCCTGCCTCCATCCCCTGCCCTGTCATGGCCATACTGCTGATTGCTGCAGCGTGACTGGGAGGAAGGGATGGGGATGAGGAAGCGATGAAGGCGAATGCACATCCCAACCCTCCACAGCAGGGTGAGAAATTGCCTCCCTTAACAGAGAAGATAGGGACAGGGGGGCTGTCTCCTTCTGAACCCATGTTTTCCAGTTGGGATGGATTCTCCATCATCAGCAATGTCTCTGCTCCCAGCAGATGTGCAGCCCACGAGGCCCAGGTGCACAGAGGGAGACAAAAACAACACTTCAAGCGAGGCTTGTTCATTTTTTTTCCCCTCTGCTTATCTCTTTCCTTGCGTTCTGTTTGTTATTTCAGTGCAGATGGGCTGGGTTTAGGAACAGACAGGATTTGCTGCGGCGGCACTCACTTCCACCTCCCAAGGAAAAGAAACACAGCAGCACAGGTGGGAGGTTTGCTCCTGTAAAACACAACTTGTGGCCACAACAGGGATGACGTCCCACCGAGTGCTAGGAAGTTCAATTCAGAATAAAAGCCAACCCCAATACGGGTTTCCATCCCACAAGCCCCAAACCCCTGCAGCCCACAGCCCCTCACAGCCCTCCCTGCAGCAGCACCAAGGCGCAGGCATGGAGCAGAGCTTTGGGGGCAGATCGGTTGTCTGTCAGCTCTCCATCTCCCCAGTGCCTTGGCAAGGCAGCCGAGCAGGGAGAGCCCTCCAGAGATGGGAAATGGGGGCATCCAGTTCGTCTCATAACGACATCGGGCTCACGTTGGAGCGTCGCTCCTCTGAGCTTCACCTTGCAAATAAATAGCTCTGAATCGCAGCCAGAAGCAACAGGATCTTTCAAAGACATTATCTGGAAGCAGTCAGTAGAATGCACCTAAAGTCTCATTAATCATCCCGCCGCTTACAGTACTTCTTAATGGCTTTTATGGTTTATCCTTTGAACGCCAACAAAGAGTGCGATTTCTCCTGGCTTATTCTATTAAACAGAAATCAATATCTAATACAAATGTGCCGACGGTGGGATATTTGGAAAGGCCGAGGAGGCACCTGTCGTGCTTTTCTCCTCTCCTCTTTGATTCGAGCAGGATGGGAACAGCCACTCAACATAAAGAAGCAAGAGGGGCAGGAGCAGCGTAGGGAGGTTCTCATCTCTGTAAGGGCTCCTGTATTTTGAGCAATGGCTGCGAGGCAGCTGAATCAACACTGAGCAGAGATATAAATAAGCTTCTAGGAGGGTGGTCTCAGGAGCTGGAGCTTGCTATTAGTACTGGGGAGCTGCAAGCCTTTTGCTCTCCATTGGACATGAGTCTGGAAGGCAGAAAGGAGAGGGGATCCGCTTTGCTCTGCTGGCTGGGATAAGCACGCCGCTTCAGGACACGACTGATCCTCTCCTGGCAGTGCTTTCCAGCCCAGCACAAGCATAACCCACCAACCCAGGCACCACGAGAGAGGCCCAGCCACAGGACTGAAGCGGCTCTGGGATTTAGCAAGCACAGCTCAGGGCTGGCTCCTACACTTAGAGCAACACGACTCTAAACAGCTGCAACAAGCGGCATTAACCACATCGGAAACCAATTCTGAGATCCTAATAGAAAATGAAATCTGTATTTGTTAAAAACCACTTAGAGGGTTTGGAGCGTTCTTTATATTCCTCGTTCAGAAACACGCTGTTAAGTAATTTGCAATTTACCAGATTTAAACAGTTAAGAAAATCCTTCCTGAAAGCATCAAGGAAGACAAATCGTATCGCCCCACAAATGAGCCGATTCACCCATAGCTTTCAATGGCATCCATCACAGCACCAGAGGGGGACCCACCCCCCCACACCCAGTGATTCCAAACACACCAAACACCCCAAAGCAGGTGGGAATAATGGAGATCGGGCAGCAGTACCTGCACGTGGTGGTGCTTCCTGCTGAGGCTGAGGCTTGGATATCTCATCCTTGCACATCCCATCTGGGTGCAGCTGGCTCAGGCCATGCACCGCAGCGATCCCACCAAGGCTTCAGCAGCTTGGCTCTGCCTGACCTCAGCTCCAAACCTTTTGCAGCTCAAAAGATGCTAGCAAGCAGATACGGAGGAGATCAGACGCAGAGCTGGAGGAAAGACTTCAGGCAAAGGTTCAAAGCAGCTTAACGCTCAGAGCCCTGCCCAAATCCTAGGCCAAGGGAAGGGGAAGAATAGGGGGAAGCAACCAGCAACCAGCACAGGCACTTGCATGAGCCCCCTGTGTCAGTGTGTGTGGCACCCTTCTGCAGCACCCTATGGTATTACTTAGCATGGCTGATTGCACTCACTTCCTTCTTCCCCTCCAGAAAGTTTCTCTTCGGGGAGAAAAACAAGGAGCAGAACAGTTACGGATGCTCGAGGCACTTAGCTACACGTAGCAACCCCGAGCCTGCCAGAAACATCCTTGCACAAGTGATGCTTCCAAAATTAACTCCCTGCTCTCAGCATGTTTGAAAGGGAAAAAAAAGGCAGAAAAGAACACTGCACCTCTCAAATGGCAGCGCTCAGCTCTGCTTCAGCACTGCCATGAACGAAAATGCAACAGCATCCCAATGCTCGATACAAACTGACAGGGGCCCTGGCTTCCTCTGTATCATACCTCACATCTCACATAGAGTCACAGAATGGTCTGAGCTGGAAGGGACCCTCAAAGGCCATCTGGTCCCACTTCCTGCAGTGCACAGGGACACCCACAGCTCCATCAGTGCTCAGAGGCCCGTTCCCTGACCCTGGGTATCCGCAGGGATGGGGCATCACCACCACTCGGTGCCAGTGCCTCACCACCCTACTTGCTACAAACTTCTTCCTTATATCCAACCAATCTCCCCAGCTTGGAGTCCAGGTACCTGGTGAGCACACTCTGTCCCCTCGGTGCTCACACATGGCCAAGCAGGGTGCTGCTGCACTCACCAATATGAGAAGGGACAGAACTGCAGCCCTTCAGCCTGCAGGTGAACGGAGGGAGGCAAGGCAAGAAAACACCATTTGTTGGCAATGCAACAAAAGGTCATTTATTTTTCTTTCCCAAGGAAAGACGTCTCCAGCTTAAATCATGAAGGCTGCTGGCATTGTTCTGCTGCCTATCTGGATCTCCTTATTTATTTATTTGGCTGCTGCACCGTCTGCCCATGCATCACCACCAGCCTGTCTGCAGCATCACTCCATCCCGAGGCGCTCCTGCTTCGGCCGGCCCGACTCCAAGGCAGAGCCCACAGCCAAAGCAAACACCCCCAGCATCTCTCCTCCAAACAGAGAGGCATTTTAATAATTTAAAGCTTTATGGCTCTCTCCGGTTGCTTGGTGAATTATTCACAAATTTCACAGTGACAACAACAACACCGCCCACCTGCGCGCACACGGAGCAGGTGCACCTACACAAAGAGAGCTGCTCTTTACAACTTCAGAGATGCTAAATCATGTCAAAGAGAAGGGATGAAAGACAGGGGGAGGCTGCCAGTCTCCAATCACATCCTCCGCTCTTCCTCTCGAATAGCTGAACGCTCCGGGTGATTTTCGCGGGGCATGTGACGATCGCAGACACTTCTGCGGTGCACAGGTGTGAAAAAGGGAGACAGGAGGGAGAATAAAACCTGCTAACACTTCACTCGGGCAGCGGCAGTGAAGGCAGGTGCTTTTTTCCCCAGCTGCACAGAGCTGCGAGGAACAGGAGGGAAGCAGCAAGCAGCCGAGCCGGCTCAGATCCCAAGCATGCTGCCTTCAGCCTCTGCACCCTGCAATGTGAGGAGGACTCCAGCGGTGAGTCAGCTCTGTTCCTGCAGCAGACAGGTATTCTGCTGGCAGCAGCTCAGTGCTTGCTCTTCAAAACTTCTGTAAGCCAGGGCTGCCTGCTGCTGACAGGCTGCGACAAGGATTGTAAGCAACCAAACGGGCTCATGCCAGCCAAAGATGCTCTTTTTCTTTTTTTTTTTTTAATGGTCTTTTTTTCTTTCAGAGAAACTGAAAGCGGGAGCACCTGAGAGATGGGTTTGTTTGCTGTCAGAAGGGCTGAGATAAGGACCATCTGGTGCAGAAGGTGCTGGGTGAGCAGCTGAGGGCAGAACCCGTCCCGTTGGACTTGAACAAAACCCGAGCGGTACAACAGGGCTGGGAGAGATCCTTAGCAACAGCAAAATTAAAGAGAGAGTTTCTGAGATATCATAAATCAGCAATTTCTGCAATGTCAGATATTAGCAATGAGCTTTGTGGCTTATATTCTAACTAGACGTGCACAGACACACACACACACAAACGCATACATATACATGGCTTCCTATCTGCTCAAATTCTTCCACAGCTTTGCCTTGCTCCCCACCTTTGGGGAGATGCTCTGCCCACCCCCCACCACCCATCCCAGGACAGGCATAGATGAGCTCCTGTTTCCACAGGGTGAGATGGGCTCTCCATTTCTCAGCATTGAAGAACTGCCCTGCACCAACACTCAACCCCAACCCCCTTCCCCAGTGTTTCCAGCATCAGCCAGCTCCCCACACTCACCGGGATACATTCTGCAGCGGTGCTGTGGTGACAGTGGGGAGGTGATGCTGGTGGGTGAGGTGACAGCCAGCAGGATTTATCACCCCAGGCTTTGGGAAGAGAATCCAGCCCAAACTCAGCTGAGCACAGAGGTTTTTGCCTCTGCCTGAGCATGCAAGGGACGTGACCTTTTCTGAAAACTCTGGTTATTTATTTTGATAATCCTTTTGTTGGAATAAACGCTTTGCTCCCACCGTGGCCCCAAGGTCGTTGGAGTTAATGAGGAGAGGAGAAAGGCCAAGAGAATGGGATTTGTCCTTTGCAACTGAGTGCATTAGTGTAGGAGAGGTGAAATGAGGGGGCTGGACTCTTTCTCCTCTGCTTTCTACTCGAAAAAAGCCAACAACAGCAACACACAGCCACACAATAAATCTCTTTTTCTATCTCCTCCTCGCTCTTCTTTCTTTACCCCTTCTTTTTGTCATTGCTTTCCTTCAGCCTTCTCTAGCTAATCGTATCACCTCCATGCTGAAACCACTGCACACCACCTGCTGGAAGGAGACTGATGTCCACGCACTGGATTCCCGTGTGGGACAGCCCTAAGGTACCACTGACCCCATCCAAGGACCTCTCACCCCTCTACAGACACTACAGCTCACAACTGCCCTTTGAAAGCAGTGGGGCAGAGAGGAATCCACGTACCTCCCTGCTCCAATGCAGCCATTTTGGTGCAGAGATCTGCAAGAGGAATATTAAGCTCGGTCTGAATGCAGCAGCCTTGCTTAAGATTTATGAAGGATGAAGGAAGGAAGATTCTGAGGCAAAGCATCATCTCAAAATAACTGCCGAGTCCTGGCGGGTATAAAAGATCTGTCCATAAACCAGTTTGTCATCACCAGTCAATAAAAATGCAAGCAACAGGAGATGGAGGACGCGATAGCTGCCATCCCTGGTCCTCTGCAGCACAGCCACAAGATCCCAGCCAGACCCACAGTGCATGGCTGTGTAAGGGCAACAACACGGTCGGTCTTGCCCAGAATATATGTCCCCCTCCCCAAAATGTAAAGGTGAGCGTAGATAACGCTCAGCAGCAGCTTTAGAGCTGCCAAAAATAAGCACCACCACTTAATTAACCCACTACCCAGGCAGCACCGGGATGGGCAGGGGAGAAGGATGCAGGAACATCCCATAAAAGCAGTGGAGCAGGAGTCAGCACACAGCCCTACAGCCACCCCTGCCCAGCTCTCTGCTGTATTCTCCAACGTGCAATTAAGTCATGTTTTAAATAGCTCAGATGATGGAGTGGACTCCATAGGCTTTGCAATCTCTCAGACAGGAGGATTTCTTCCCCTGCATAATTATTTATTCCCTAATGGCGCTTATCAATCCACCTCTCCTCATCTTCAAACCCAACGGATCGGTGGCCCCATCCCTCCCAGCTCATCCTGCAGCACCGCTCAGCAAACATCCCATCGTGCAGGGCTACAGCGATGCTTTGCAGCGTGCCAACTCTTTGGGATGCCCCATTCTTTGGGGGAAAGACCCAAAGGATGACTCACAGAAGAGCTTTACCTTCACCCACCTTTACTCACCCACGATGCTCCCACGCCAGCTTCAGCCAAGCACTCGCCTGCATCCTCTCTATTTTCCATAACCTTCTGCCCAAACAAAGCCCCGCCATCTCTTCTCATTACTGATCACTCACATCAACCTCCCAGCAAACACTCTGGGGCCACTTGGCTATTAACAGGGCACTAACAGCGAGGCAGAGGAGGATATATTAATATCTAATAAGAGTGATAGATGATGTGAACCGCTCAGGCACTCCAACTCAGGTACTCATGTCAGGTACTGGAGCTAATTTAAAATAATAATAATAACAACAATAATAACAACAGCAGCAGCTGCTGCCTTCATTTTCCAAGCCAATTGATTCCTCAGCAGGAATGCCATCTTGACAGATTTATTTTGATCGAATTGTCTAATTGAATACAGTTCTTGTTTCCCTTCACTTTGTGACCTTTCACGGCCGTGAAATAAATGCGATTTGGAGAATTACTCCTTGGCAGCAGATTCAGTTCCTTCAGGGCTGGGGCAGCTGCTTTGTCTCTCTGCCTCGCAGTCTCCATTCCTGGGGGTTTTCAAGAAAAAGGTGGATGTGGCACTGAGGGATGTGGTCAGCACGGCGGGGATGGACTGATGGTTGGGAGTAAATTCTTCAAAAGGGCTGACAATAGCAGGACTAGGGGAAATGGATCCAAGTTGAAGGAGGGAAGATTTAGGTTGGATGTTAGGGGGAAGTTCTTTACAAGGAGAGTGGTTAGGCCCTGGAACGGGCTGCCCAGGGAGGTTGTGGATGCCCCGTCCTTGGACGTGTTCAAGGCCAGGTTGGACGGGGTCCTGGGCAACCTGATCTGAATGTGTATGTTTGGTGGCCCTGCCAGGCAGGGAGGTTGGAACTACATGATCCTTGAGGTCCCTTCCAACCCGGGTGATTGTGTGACCTGGGGATCTCAGAGGTCTTTTCCAACCTGAATGATTCCACGGTGCTTCCAGTCTAGTGGAAGGAGTCTTGCTCCCAGCCCCGGGATGCTACAGGAATTAGATCCACCATCCATTCCCCTCCCCTGGCAGAGACACGGGGTGTCAGAACCAGCAGCCTTCACCCAGTCAGCCCTCCTCCCTTGGGCTTCCTAAGCACAAGACTCCTCCCAACCACCAGACCAAGCCTGGTCCAGTGGTTGGCCACCCTGCCCATGGCAGGGGGTTGAAACTAGATGAACATTATGGTCCTTTTCAACCCATCCTGTTCTATGGTTCTCCAAAGCACATCCAGGGAGCCGTGCAGTGCCAGACACGAGGCGACGTTTCCCATAAATTTCACGGGAGCCGAGTCTCAGAGATTAAAAATAACCAGACCCGATCCCTCGCAGACAAACGCTCCGTCTGCGCGCCAAGAGAGGTCCTGGTGAGAAGAGTTGCAGCTGAATCTTTTATAATAATATCAATCAATATTAAAAATGTATGGTCTCGCTCAATTTTTAAAGCATCTCAAATTAATCTTTAAACACAACTATTTTGCTTAAACCAAAGGCTTTGGTTTGCCTGAGAATGGTATTTCTGTCTGCTCCCCCGGGCTCGTGCCAGGTATTGAGAAGAGGTCTAATAAGTAAGTAAATAACACACATCCAGCAGAATTCCCCAGAACCACAAACGGGGAGGGAAAGCAGAACTTTCCTCAAAATCCATTATTGACTTAACAGCAAAACTGGCTTTATCTGTGCAGCGTGATAGGCCCTACAGACAATATTAAATGAGCTCAATCTACAGGGTTTAGGCTGGATAAAGAACAGCCACTGCAGCTTGAGATGAAGGCAGAGGACCGGGTGATGGTGAGGCACTGGCACTGCTGCCCAGAGATGCTGGTGATGCCCCGTCCTCAGAGGTGCTCAAAGTCAGGAAGGATGAAGCTCCAGGAAGCCCAAAGAGAAGCCAGATAGAGCCAAGAGCCATGCCCTCCATCACCCCACTGCCAACACAAACACAGAAATGCCTGGGAAGGGGAGGGAAGACAAAAAAAGCACTCAGCCAACAGGGGCATCCTGGTGACAGTGCCTCTAATGTGTTCTGGGAAACGTGGCATTTTGACGGCGAGACTTCTGCCTCACTTGCCGTTTAATGTTAAGAGGCTTGTACAGTCAGCAGCGTTTAAAGAGTAATGACTGTTTTCATGGTAAATGCTCTGTTAAATAACCCAGGATTATTGTGTTGTGTTAGTGCATATATGAAATGGCATCTCAAAAAAATAATAATTGTTTTAGAGCTAATTGATGTTTTTAACCAGCTCCGTGCGCGGAATTTTTATTTGGTGGAGGGACGGGCTGCCATCAGGAAGATGGCAAAGAAGACAGGGAGGCTTCAGCCTAACAAATCCAGTCTGTCTGGAGGCCAGGACTGCTTCTGAGAAGGTTTGAGCCACCTGCACTGAAATGCCAAAGGGACTTCTGCATCCTGATTATGCACGTCTCCAAAGAGCCCCACAAACAGTCAGTGGGATGCTGGAGAGTCGTCACTGCAGGGCCACCATTGCTCTCAGCCCTGGTTTCAGCATCTACTTACAATATCTCTGACCTCAGCTGCAGTTGTCCATGCAGTGGTATTTCAGAGTCACCTGGAACTCAGAGAATGTCTCTCCCAGGGGATGACACAGAGGCAGTGCTGATCCTCCACCCCTGTCTGCCACTGCAGACAGCAAAACAAACCTGTTAGCAGCACGGGGCTGATGAATCACTGCTGAGCAATCCTGCCGCAGGAGCTTAACCATGGCTGCTCCAGCAGGGATTTGGGTGGCTCACCTCCCTCCCCTCCATCTCCTTGACACCAGCCTCCTCACCAAGGCACACAGATCACAGCCTTCGGGCCAGAAAGAGCCACTCCGGGACCCTCGTGCTGAGCATGCCACGATATTGATCACATTCTGTGCAGAAGGATCTTAAGCACATTTGTTCAGGCTGCCCAGCTCCCTGTTTCTGCCCCGCGCAGTCTGCAGGCACTTCGCTCCTCCATCAAAGAGCAGAGAAGTACTCTTGCTTTCAAACCTGGAGCCTTTGAGCTGCTCTGGCAGCAGCAGCTTGGCTGACCCTTGGCTGGAGGCTTGCAGGGCACTCAAGCAGTCAGCTGAGTCCTGAAGCTTCACAGAGGCAGTGACTTTTTGGATGTGAAGTTAATCACACGAGCACGAGTCTCGGAGTTGCCGGAAGGGAGAGCGGGGCCATCAGAGACCACAGTTAAAAGTCTCAACAATCTCCTAAGATCTCCGTATCCAGACACCAGTGAGCTCAGATCACAGGGTGAATTGCAGCTCCTGGGGAGCACCTGCTGGGTCACTGGGTCTCATCCCTTGCAGTCAGGCAGATGATTAATCCAAAGGGTCCTCAGCATCCCCGCTGCACGGAGCAGCACGGAGCAAACAGCTCCTAACAAACCACAGACCTGCAGTGCAGAGGCCAAACGCCACCAGCTCTGATTCCTCACAAAAAAGGAGAGGAGATGAAAGCTATTGCTGTGCCCCAGACCCCAGCAGCAGCAGGGAGCGTGTAGAAGGAAAGCACTGAAGTGAAGCACGCTCCGAGGTGTGCAGATGGGCAGGGAGGAAAGCTGCGTGCTCCTCCAGCATGGCACGAAATAATTGGGCTGTAGAATCTCAGCAAAGACTGCCAGACAGGAGAGCTCAAGACCACAAAGCTGCTGGTTTGAAGTTGCTGCTCGCCCTTCAAAATCACTCCCATCCCTGTCCGTGCTAAGAGAGCATCCTTGCACCATCGCACAGACCTTGCAGCCCATCCCAGCTCCCTTGCAATAGGAGTCACCAACTTTTTGCAGCCCTCCCCAGCTATGAGAGACTTGCAAGAGCAGCCAGAGATAGGTTTGAGCTGATAGCCTAAGAGACATTGCCCTCCTTCTTGGAGAGGTGATGAGAGCAGTGCCCTTTCTTAGCATCACCCCATGTACAGACTGATGTTACAGCCGCTGGATCACCCAGATAAAGCTAAATCCAGCTCTGTGCACACCGACATCATGACTCACAGCCTCCATGAAATAAGATACAGAGGGAGATGCTGAGGTCAAAACCTCCTCACCCGCATTTTCTCCCCACCTTATCTCCTGCTAAACCGCATTTCAGAGCAAGCCATCCCCAGCTCAAGGACAGGACAGCTGTCCAATTCGCTCTCTTTCTCTTCAGAGGGAGCCCTTCCTTGCTCCCAAGGCTCTGTCTCTACCTCCTCTTTTCCTCGGAGGCATCTGGACCCCAGGAGGACGCTGCCCTAATGGGTTCCATCTCATTACTGCAGCCGCAATGTCAAACTCTGTCTCTCTCCATCCCTTCAGCATCTGTCTCTGCGGTATCTAAGTGCCTCAGATGAGTAGAAAAGTCTCTTTGTGTGTTTTCCCAACCCTTGGCCATACAAGCACCATTTAATCAAGCTCAGTAATGAAGCAGAAACAAGTCAGAGCAGGCAGTGCAGTGACACGAGGGGACAGCACAGCCCTGGAAGAAAAGAGAGGGACCAGCAGCTGACAAGGGAAAAGCAGCAAGCAAGGGTCCAGAGAGCTCTGAGGTCCTGCAAAGGCCCAAGCTCTCAAATAACCCTCAACCTATAACTTGAAGGTGGGGTTGTCAGCACTGCTCCCTGCGCAGAAGGGCTATTTATTGTCCTGTGGTCCTCAGGCTCATCCTCCCACCTGACAAAAACAGCACAACCCACCCCCAGCACCCTTAAAAACAATCTCTGCAAGCCCTGCAAACAGCATTACACATTACACAACGATCTCATCTGCTACAGAGCGAACAGGGATGTGCACAACTGCAGGATTACCACAGATGTACCCATCTCTGCAAGTCACCCTGGGCAGCGAGCAGCTCTGCCTGCACAGCGCCTGTCCCAGCTGCTGTAAATGCTGACAGCCCCTCACTCAGCAGTACAACAAAATGCTTGCTCGGTAATAAAAATTATTTAAAATTCATACCTACATTGGGAAATTATTCAGTGAACTCTAATTACTTATCAAAAGCTGCGACGATATTTTTTAAGGAGAGGGAGTGCCCATAAATACAGAGCCATAAATAAACTGCTCCTCAGTAGCACGAATTAATTTGTATTTAATTGCTAGAAATTGCTATCAATTACCAAACATTCCTTGCAGAATAGGCAAATTCTTTTAAGAACAATTTCAATTGCTAATTGGAAGTCATTTTTATTTGTTTGCCTTCTTTCTCATCTCCCAGCTCCTGCAGGGTGAGGCACCCATCCCACTCTGCAGGATCCGGGCTTCAAGGTGGGAGCAGCGAAAGAACTGTGAGTTACAACCCAGGATCTGCTCCTGAGATCTGGGAGTTGTCCATCCAATATCAAGCAGAGGAACACCTCCCAGGGAGCATTCGTCTCACTTGTATGCAGACAGAGCAGCTCAGCTGAGGCAAAGCAATGCAGACACTGCAGGGAGCATCCCCAAACCCAACCCGTGCTGTATTGCTCCTCTCCAGGCACCGACCCTGCCCTCTGTCAGAGGCTGCCCATGCATATGCCGTGCAGCAGGAGACAGCACGCCGAGCAGCCCCAGCATCGCTTCTGATTCATTTTCTGGTGTTTTCTGCTTTGCTGTTGGCATAACATCCTATCAGCACAGTTAATTACATCCACGCTGAGTGTGAAGGGCAGGCTGATTCCCAGGAAGAGCCGCAGGCCATGCGATCCATCCCGCTGCTCTCACAAAACAACCTCCACGTCTGCTGACAAACCACAGCACGGCTCTCCCCGTACAAACCGCCCTTATGCTGCTCTTCCACTCACCCCCAGCTGTCAGCTCCCACCCCACGCCCAGCATCACTGATGGGAAATCAGGCTAAGGCTGCAGTATCCATCCACATCACCCAAACAGGCAGCAGGGATGCCTCAAAAGCAGTCATGCAAGCATGGAGGATGGAAAAGAAGAGGGGGACAAGTTGGATTATTGTGCTGCATTTGTGAATCTCCCAGCAAAAGGCATTTTAAGAGCTACTTGAGGGTCCTACAGAATCGGAGAATGGCAGAATCAATAAGGTTGGAGAAGACCTCAAAATCACCAAGTCCAACCCAACCCCATCCTCACCATGCCCACTGATCGCGTCCCAGATGGAATCATTCAGTCACTGAAGTTGGAAAAGACCTCAAGATCGCCAAGTTCAACCGAATCCCATCCCTGCCATGCCTACCGACCACGTTGCTCAGTACCACATCTACATCTATAGACACATTTGGGACAGAGGCAGGACATGGACGTAAGCCCTCAGCCTGAGGGGTGACCTGAGCGCTTTCTGAGCACAATATGCAGTGGGAAAGCACCGTGGCTCCAGCCCAGAGCTCATCCCACTGTGTGGAAACAGAGGTACATCTGCGGGTAAATTGAGATGGGAAGTGCTGGAAGAGCTGCTGGTACCCATCACTGCAAAGCAGAGGGACTGGGGGTCCCAGGGCTGTGAGCCCAGCATCAAGGCATCACCCCCCCAGCCCCCAGGACCAGGGTGACACTGACATGGAGCCATGTGACACCCGTGACAAGTGGAGCAAATGCCATCGCATCTCCGCTCACCAGAACAGGCCTTCTGTGTCTAATCCATCATATTTGATGCAGATCTCTTACCCTGAAGTGTTGTCAATGAGGATTTAATTTAGCGCTAATTAGACAAATATTGCATGTTAAACAGCCATTGATTATTAAGAAACAGTGAGCACGGTTGAGCCGTGCAGCATGCGGCGGACACGCCGTGTTATATCTGGGATGAGGCTGGTAAATGTCTTGCTGTTTCTAATCATCAGCTAGTAATTAATGTCCAATAACTTGTAACTTGGTTTATCATTATAGATTTAGGAAGCCAGCAATGGTACAGTATGTTAATTAAACATCAATTGATTATTTAAGGCATATAAAGATTTAACAGCTAGGTGATAGATAGACAGAGTTGTTAAACTTTAATAACCGTCACACATTCCCCTGTACTATTAACTTAATGACAAAGAGTCTTGTTCTTGAAGGTAACTTTTGAGTGTAAGCTGCAGAGGCACATGGCTCTGAGCAGCCCCGTGCTGAGGACCTGAGTCTTCTGCTATGGAGGAGAGGAACAGAAATCAGGGCACTGGGAGTCCTCACTGCGCTGCCATAGACATCAGCCCTGGGGCAGGCAGGCAGGATGCCCAAGGGACCCGCCAGCATCCCACCTGCCTGCAGGAAAATGGATCAGAATAGACACGCATGGGCTGAAGGCTGCTGAGATCCCCAGGTAAGATAACGAGCAGCAGAGATCGTTAAGTGTTGGCAGCACTGCAGGAGCACACCAAGCCCTGTGCCCACTCTGCAGCCCTGAGCTCTACAGGTGGGTGCTGACCTAGAGCAGTTTGCTGGGAGGGTTCGGAGGACTGCACACCTACAGCGTGGGAGGAGAAGAAAGATGAGAGGCTGAAGCCTGCAGATGAAATGGAAAAGCTAAATGGCTTCTGAAGGGAAAAAACCTGCTGGACTCAATGGGTTTGGCAGCACCCTGCTAAGTGCAGCATCAGGCTTGAAAAACCATTGCAGCACGGGTTTCAAAAAGCAAGAGTGAGCGTGGGGCAGGGGTCAGAGCTCAGCCCCAGCAGGACCCTGCAGCCAGGGCTGGGCCGCCCGCATGGCTCTTGGCTGGGGAGAGCTGCAAATGGCCCAACAAAATGAAGGTTTGAGGCGTGAACCTGGCCTCAGGCTGTCACTAAAAGCCATGGGGCCACAGCATAACCCTCAGTACAGGAACGGCTGTAAATTCATCCTCCAGTGGGTGATGGGAAGGAAAAGCAAGCAGATCTTACAGTGAATGCAACGTGCTTCTCTCTGGACACCCCTACATGGGACATTGTGAGATGGAGTGCGAGACATCAGTGAGCACAGAAAGCAGAGGAACGACCCAAAGAGTTCTGCTGTGCTCAGAGGGGTTTACCCACTGCAGCAGGGACGTCAGGAGCAACGAGGCAAGGCAGGGAAGTGTCGTGGCAGATAAAGGATCCTTCAGGTAGGAAACAAAACCAGCTTTGGAAATCTCGGGGAAGTGAGTTTAAAGTCTCTGGAGGATATCAATTGAGAGTCTGTCACTTGGTGTCAGGATAACTTTCCGGACAGCTCTCAGAGCTCGTTAAGCTCCCGCTTGGGCTGCATTTGAGCTCTGTTGGCAGCGCTGTCTGCTGGCACAAATGTTGAAATTAGAGATGAGAAAGGCCCATGGGTGCCTCCTGCCTCAAAGCAAGGCGCAAAGCCTGAGTGATGCATCAGCCTTGGGAATTCTCCCCAAAGCATGGGTGCTTGCACCTCTGGGACAAGCAGTGCCTGCTATATGCAGTCCCAGCATCACCAACTATGGCCACAGGGAGAAACTCACTGCTTCCCCCATAGCAGTCACTGCCTCTGAAGCCCTGCAAGCCTCCCACTGCTCCACCAGCTCCAGGTGACCAACTTTAATTAAGTCCAAACAGCCTCATTGCAGGAACATGGGAGGAGAGGGTGACTCAGGCAGGGCTGGGACCAGCTGGCCTCATTACCATACAGTTAAGAATACTAATTAAAACCGGCCCACCCCCCAGTTATATATTATAATAGTAAAAAAAACCAAATTAATCAATTCCACTTAGAGGGGTATATTGGAATAAGGAGCAAGAGTGGGGAGGGTGGCAGAGGGAGAGATCAGATGTGACACGAATGCTAACAGCTTCCCAACGTAGCATTGCTGCAGCAAGCCCCAGGCCTGGCTGCTTCCAACAGTTACTTTGAGTCTCCTTGGAAATGGGTTTAATCTTTCCTTCTACCTGCTGCTGCATCAGAGCAACTCCTGTGAGCACACAAAGGACCTTAAATCTCTGCTTTAACTGCCTTGATTGAATTAAATGCAACCACGCCATAAAGCAGCCTCTTCATTTAAGGTGCAAGCATGGAAGCTTTCTCCTCTGCTCACGGCTCTCTCCCTGTTTCTGAAATGATGAGTTGCTCGCGGGTTATGCTCTTTTTAGAGAGAAAAAAAAAAAAGAAAAAAGTCATCTGATAAAGTGGGTTATAAAACTGGTGGTAGTAATAAAGGGAGAGCAAGGAGCCTGATGCAGAGCCGGCCGGGGAGGCAGAAAGCGCTGTAGGGACACAATATCTGAACTGTGATTAATATGTGACCCTGGGTGACTGGGGAGGGAGCAGCGCCCTGCTGAGAGGGGTGGAGGAACTGAGGGGTGATGGTGGGGATCCTCAGTGTCACAGCCGAGGGAGGAGTGATGCCTATGGGTGGTGCAGGGGTGAAGCATCAGCAGTGGCTCAGCACAGCCACCAGTCCCCAGCGTGCACATCTCCCTGCTGAGCCACCCCACAGCTCCATATCCGACTGCTCATCCTCTCCCACGGTACCCAGGGATGTCCTGCTGCTCCCTGCCCCTCTGCCCACCAGAACCACGGCCTTCACCCGGGGCACAGACACGGCTATCGGCTCCTTTTTACGAGCCTTCATTGTTATTACCACCTATTTCTTTTTACATCCCTGCCAAAATACCAAACATTAATCTCCCTCGCTCCCTGCAGGCAAAACATGGGTAATTGGATTTATATGGGTTAGAAATTTGTTAGATTTTATATATATATATATATACACACACATATGCACGCGTAACAAACATAAATAAATAGGAGGTGGGGAGCTCTGCCGTATCCCAGCCCCACTACCAGCAGCATTCACCCAAAGCCCGTTCATCTCCAGGATCACAGCTCCCCATGCTGCCAGCTGGCTCTGATTTAGGAACTCATCTCTTAGTGCTGCTCTCCAGCTCCCCGATGGGAGTCACTGGTCCTGATTTTTACTTCCATTCCCTCTGTTTTTCCCTTTTCTCCCCCCTCAGAATCATAGAATCTTTGGAGTTGGAAAGGACTCTTTAAAGGTCATCTAGTCCAACCCCCTTCTTCCTCTTTCCTTTCCTGCCTTGACTATTCTCTTTTTCCACTCCTAACTTTGCCCCCTCTTGCACTTTTACCTCCATCCTTTTCCAGCTAGAGCCAGCAGGTGCCAACACACACAGCAAGAGAAGAAAAGCCAACACAACCCCACACAGCCTGGCAGCCCCTCAACTTTGCACCAGCTCCTTGTTTCTCTGCTCCGAACTCCTCCTGCACCAGATGCAGCACCGGGTGCCAGCAAAATCCCCCATCACGACCCCATCCTGCTCCACGCAGCTGCTGTTTTCCTCCTCCCCACGGAGAAGCAAGCTTTGAGACTTGCTTGTATCCTGAGAAACGAGCCCATCCGTGAACACAGTCATGGAAATAACTCATTTTAAGCAAATCTCAGGAAACATTCATAAGAAAACAGAAGTACAATACGCGAGGCTTTGCACCGAATGTCTGACCTTGAAGGGTTCTGTCTGTCAAGGAAGACAAGACACATGGAGGCAAACCTGCAGTAAACAACCCATTACAGGCTACGAATCGCTGGCAGGGGCTGTGGGGGAATTATTTTTCTCATTAATAAAAAAAAAAAGAAGAAGAAGAAAAAAAAAAAACCAGAACATCAGAACCCTCAAAGGCTGCTCGCAAGGACGGAAGGAGCAGTGATAGTCACCGCATCAGATATTCCTTATGAACTGCCTGCTCGGCTGCGGTATCTAAAGATTATCACTTAACACAATATGTCCAGCTGTTGTAAAGAGCATCTGCGTTGCAGGGCTGAGAAATGGAAGGCTCTGCGTGGAGGAGGCAAACTGTGAGAGCAGCTGAGGGAGCAGAGGAACTCTTTGGAAGCGGGGATGTGGCAGCCAGCCTCTGTGCCCCCGTTCCCTTATGCAGCATTTACACCTAATCCCTTCCTAGAAACAAAGGCTGGCGCTCCTGGAGCAGCACGCTGATCCAGGGAAGGACAGCTATTACTGCTCACCAGCCAGGGGAGTTTATTATGCTTGCAAAAAGATTGCATGTACGCTATAGTGAACGGATTACTAACAGTTCAGTCTCATCCCCCAGAGCTGAATATCGCTGCTTGTTGCTATTTCTGGCTAGCAGAGCTCAACAACTGAGTGTGGAGGTTGGTTTCTCACTAGCAGGGGGACTTGTGTCCTGGCCTTTGAGGTGACAGCAAGTGACATCTCTGCCTCCTGGCACAGAGCTGGGCTGGGCCTGCTGCATTCTGCTGTGCATCCAGCAAGGCTCCAGCTGCAAAACATAGACCACTAAATGTGCAGCACTGCCGCTTGAGATGGCATCTGAGGCACCAACATCTCCAGTGGGGAACCAGCATCTGCACTGCAGCTCCAGCATCTGCACTGGGGAACCAGTATCTGCACCAGAGCACCAACATCTGCACCTTGGGCCTCCATCACCTGCACTGGGGCTCCAAC